>NC_056734.1:213563677-213711177 GCF_019279795.1 Protopterus annectens
TGCAGGTTTGCCTGTTGTCAGTACTACATTTAGCACTCTACTCTTGCCTGGGTAATCACTGTCAACAGTAATACTGTCATGATACACCACATGCCAGTGTGACAGCACGTACCCTGGGCTACTACCCCTGTATGTAATACACATAGATAACAGTGCTGTACAGGCCTCATATATGTCTGTGTCCCACACATGACACTCACACGCCTTGCTACTGTAATGACAGCACATAGGCGCATGTATTGTACATGGCATTACATACATTTATTGCAGATGTCATTACCCTGCTATGTTATCAGACTGGGTTGTGTGAACTGGTTACCAGGGCTAAGCCATGCATAGCAGGTATCAACATTACTGCAATATAACAGCTAAGCTGATTTGTGCACTGGTAAGCAAAGCCTACACTGTGTAAGCACCCATATGTTTACCTGTACTTTAGCACTGCTTAGCTTCACGAAAACCCATGCAAATGCACTTAAAGCTGCTCAAAAATGCCTTAAGCAGTGTGTATCTGATAGCCCTTGTTCTGCCCAGCAACAAAATGAACAGCCCTTGCAGGTCTTGAACACTGGACCTTGTACACTAAAGTCACCACACTTAACCACTACACCATGAGCACTGTGAAGACAGCTGTTTTTCCAGTATATCTGTCAATACACATATTGATTAGTATTGAACAATTGCCTTTACTTCCACAATTGTGTAGTACTTGTTATTAATATGACTGTTGCATCACATATGTTGTTTTATCATAATGTACACATAGTGGATACATACGGTGAGATACATCTGGGAGAGCATACACAACCGTGAGGTTTACACATGACAGGAATATGGATATATACATATAATAAGTTGATATATGTCTACGCGTACATAGACATGTATATTCATACATATGTCTGTATACACATCTGTATAGTGCAACATGGTTACCTATTATATTCTCGAAAGCCGACAATGTCGAATCCGACATTGTTGACACGAGAATAGCGAAAGTGCAGAAAGTTGAATGGTTAAACAGAAATCTTCATAAGGGGAGATTTCCATTTACTTCAATGTAGTACGGTCTCGGAGTTGGTAAATTTAAGTAGTGGGGGGGTGTGGGGGTGCACCTTTAAATTTTTTTTATTTATTTATTTTTTGTGAACATTAAAGGTTGACTTTTAGTGATTCAAACCATTAAACTTTCAATGTTCTAATATAGACCCGTGCAACATATATATGGCCATGCGTACGTCTCTTTATATATATATATATATATATATATATATATATATATATATATATATATATATGTATGCACATCCTATGTGTAGAGATATGCCTATTTATGTAGATATATATGTAGAGATCTATAACTATATGCGCATACATATCTATTCTGATATACCTATTACTGTCACTATATATGTAGATATCCATAAGTATATGTGCATATGTATCTCTATCTGTATACGTGTAGACATATATTGCTGTGTTTATGTATATATCTGAGTGTTTATATATATATATAAATATATAAATATATATATATATATATATATATATATATATCTATGTGTGTGTGTGTGTGTGTGTGTGTGTGTGTGTGTGTGTGTGTGTACATATACATATACATCTATGTACGTTGATATGTATATCTGTATATATCTATATAGATATATGGATAGGTATGTATACATATATGTTCACCATATGTCCTGAACATGGAGTGGAGCCCTACCTCAGCCCCAATAGTCCCAACCTCTTAGTGCAAGAGGATGCCAGGTATGTATTGCAGGTATATATGTAGACTATTGCTACTGTGATGGGGTTGTCTTCACAGACATGTTGTGTGTGGGAGGTCACATCTGTTTTTAACATGTGCACCATTGGCCACTGACAGACATCCTAAGGACATCATAGTACAGTACCACTTCTAGCACAGTAATGATTTTGTGGACTACAGCAGATATATGGTCAATAAATGTGGACAGTCCAGAGGTATACAAGAGCCCCTTTGTGCGAGACATGTGAACCAAGCCTGACAATGTGGATGTTAACAGCCATGTAGATGGGTATATTACGTAAATGCTGGTATACATTTGCCCCGTAAGTTATGCATTCACACACCCCTGTCTGTCCTGACACATACTAACTGCTGGTACATAGGTGACGTGGCCACTTACTACCCACTAGTTGGTGACATACATCTGTACAGCATCTCACTGCTTTGTCTGACATACATGACTGTTATGGTGGCCTGGCAGCAGAACATCTGGCAAGTATCTAGACATAACATCACACTGGGTAACTACACTAAGCTACTAGGCATGTAACAAAGCACTGTGTAGGCTACAGGCAGAAATACTGGCCTACATTTCTTATGGGGGAATACACGTGTGCCTGCATATATAGCAGGCTCTACAGGCATGTCACAGCACAGAGTAACAGACACCTGTGTGAAAGTGCATAACCACAACCAATGTGAACCCAGCCACAGCCACATATGGTAGCTAGCGTAATATTACAGTATATGGACCATTTGATCAACACCATCCTCATATGTGCCACTCACACACTAACCTACATATACTGGGCCACTACACAGTGTGGTCCAATGCCTGTCTGTGGTATGGGACATGTGTGCATTTGGCCCTGAAAACATGAATGCCGATAGGGTAACATACAGTGGAGCAGCATGTAACATCAGATAGAACAGGATCAAAAACAGTGACATCTACCACAGTCTGTACACAGGCCAAGGTACATATTTAAAATGCACACACTGTCGACAATCACCATGAGTACATAGACCTCAGTACTGTACACACAGCCACAGAATGCCCAGGTGATGTCCTCAGATATAACCCCTACTATTCATAACATGTGTAGCAGTCTGATATCTCCCTGGCTTGTTATCAGATATGATGTCAATAAATTATGGTGTACAGAACATATGCACCTCTTACTGCAAGACATATGTACGAAGGTTGACAGTGTTGCAGCTGGAGGCACAAACACAGGTCCAATATTGACATGTTGTTGTGATAACCTCATACATTTATTTTTGTAACAGGGTTTGTTGTGGCATATGTCCTATGAGGGATATGAAGTCAGTAACTCTCATGTCTGTCACCATGTACTGACTGCAGTTCTCACACTATGCTTCTGCAGTTCACAGATAGGTGCTCTGTGAGTAACACAAGAAACAAAAGGCACCACACACTGCCCACTCTGCAGATGACCCTACAGATGGGGGTTTCCTCAGAAACATAGCACTGTCATGACAGGTATTAAAACATGTAGACCAGCCATATCCACACACACACCCTGTTAAACCAACATTACACCAAATGCAGAATAGCAACACTTACATTCTGTAGTCATGTCAGGCACACCCCCCTCCTGTGTGTTGACTTGTTTCCACAGTGTATGTTGTTAGAGGTAAATCCCCAATCCATCTTGATGCTGTTTGCCAAACAACAGATCTAGGTCCTGCTCACAGTGAATGAAAAGGCCCAACACCAACATGATGTTCCTAGGTATTGGAGTGTGTTTCCATGCAATTGGCTATGGGAATGTTACCACAGCTGTTCCACATGCAATCGGTAGAGGGGGGCTGGAATTCATGCAGAAGCCATCAGCTGATCATGAGCATCACTTACAAATCACTTGCTGCTGCCTAAGCAAAGCAGGTGTAAGTCTCCACATCCACCAGAGAGGGAGTGAGAGAGGCAGACAGAGGCAAAGGTAAGTCAGAGGGGGGGGTGGGAGAGTAAAACCTAAGCATGCTTGTGTCACACACCTACCAGTACAGGGTATCAAACCCCTGATTGACTATGTATTGCTATTACATGTCTATGCAGTTATTGGATGTGCCACATAGCTTACATGTTGAGGAGCTCTCCAAGCATATATGTGATGGTGAGTGGCATCTGCAACAGTGATATAGTAGCGATACAGTAGGTGTAGTACATGTGCCTGTCCACATGAACAGGTGTCAGCGTCAACACAGCCACACTCTCTCTGGGACCCACACACATTGACACACTTGACAGGGTCAAGAATACATCTCCTCACTAGTTAGTTTGCCACAATTCAGTACTGTGCAGGTATCACATGCACTACAAGTGTTATCCAGAGGTTATATGGGCAAAGGGTATGTAGAGATGTCTGACATCAGACAACATGATTCAGTATGCCAATGGGGGATGTAGTGAATGTGAATGTGGTCAAAAGTATCATAAACCACACACACAGACACAGGGTGCCAGTACTGACATGCATGGGTGCATTGATTCACAGGTGTGTAGTGGTTGACTGTGTCAGGAGGCTATACAAGGCTAGGTGACAGGTATACCTTGGCATCAGGCCACATGAAAATGGTCTGCAGTGTGGCTCAGGGGTGTAGTGTCTGGATTGTCCCACACAGGTGGGTATTGTATTCACCATCCAGTCATCTGGGTAATTATTGTGTGTGGCCATTGCAGTGCATTGCTTGCCATGTATGTGTTCTTTAGTCCATGACATGGATGGTGTCTGGGATGTGTACACATTCCAAATGCATGTACAGTGACATGTGGAACTGTACCTGGGGTGTCTGGCCCATGTTGTGTACACAGATTGTTATCATCAGATGTGTCAATCCTGGCCTCATGTGGTGGGAACTGGTAATGGATGGCAGGTTGATCCTGCACCTACATTGATAGCATGATACAGGTATTCCCTGGTGTCAGTGGCATCTGTCCATACAGGGCATGTGTTTAAGGCATGGCATGTCATTTGTGGGTCACATTTGATGGCACAACAGGTGTTGCAGGTGTCGAGTGAGGAACATAGTGAAGGTACACTGTCTGCATGTACGTGCCTATTGTACTGATGGACAGGGTGCCATGCCCTTTGTAGTTCACTGCAATCACACCATGGTTACCACCTGTTGGCAATAAGCAGGGTACTACCAACATAGCAGTTGTTGCCTAGGCAAGTGTGTTTGTGTATGAGACATGGGTTGAGAGTGTTCTCTGGGTAATACAAGGGTTGCTAACTTTGTTCACCAGCCTTTGGTGTCACATGTAGGGGTATGGATTGGAACCTCAGCCTTTTGGCTATTTCACGTCTGTTATCCTTGTAAGGTGGACATTGTGACATATAACAGGGCCACCATATAAGAAATTTGCAAAAAAACGCTCCACAATGAGTCCAGTTGTTATGCACTCACAGCCACCACCACACAGGATACAAATGACAAACACAGACACACACAGAGACAAACACACACACACCTGCCATGTCTGGGATTAGAACTCCTACTTAGCTAGTTTATTACACTACAGCCCTACGCAGTTATAGGACTCACCACAGAGATTACTGGGCTACACCTTTCCCAAAGGTGTATTTCACATTGAATGACATCAGCAACCTTGCCAAGTAGGGCATTTGATCTGTAGTGAGTGTGACCAGCCTAAAATGCATTGCTCCCCACACAAACAAAGAAACACGCACACAATCATCCACACTTGTCATGTGTGGGACTAAAACTGCTACCAGAGTACTATATCACACTACAGCATTACACTGTTATAGAACCCACCATGGAGATTACTGGGCTACACCTTTCTGAAAGGTGTATTTTACAGTGATTGACATCAGCAGCCATGCCAAAGTAGGGCATTTGAATTGTAATGAGTGTGACGAGCCTTAAAAGCTTTGCTCCCTACACAGACACACACACAGTTGCCATGTCTGGGATTAGAACTCCTACCTAACTAGTTTATTACACTACAGCATTAAGCAGTTATAGGGCACACTATGGAAATTACTGTTTTACACATTTCCCAAAGGTGTATTTCACAGTGAATGACATAAGCAGCCTTGCCAAAGTAGGACATTTGAATTGTAATGAATGTGACTAGCCTAAAAAGCATTGCTCCCGACAAAGACAGAGACACACACGTGCAAACACACACATTTGCCATGTCTAAGATTAGAACTCCTACCTAAGGAAGTTTATCATACTCCAGCGTTATGCAGTTATATGACGCACCACAGAGATTACTGGGCTACACATTTCCCAAAGGTGTATTTCACAATGAATGACATCAGCAGCCTTGCCAAAGTAGGGCATTTGAATTGTAGTGACTGTGACTAGCCTAAAAAGCATTGCTCCCTACACAGACATAGAAACACATAAACAGACATCCACACTTGCCATGTGTGAGAATAGAACCCCTACCAGAGTGCTATATCACACTACAGCATTATGCTGTTATAGGACACGCCACAGAGATTACTGGGCTACAACTTTCCCAAAGGTGTATTTCACAGTGAATGACATCAGCAGCCTTGACAAAGTAGGGCATTTGATCTGTAGTGAGTGTGACTAGCCTAAAATGAATTGCTCCCTACACACACACACACACACACACACACACACACACACACACACACACACACACACACACACACTGCCCATGTCTGTGATTAGAACTCCTACTTAATTAGTTTATCACACTACTGTATTACACAGTTATAGGATGTGCCACGGAGATTACTGGGTTACATTTTTCCCAGAGGTGTATTTCACAGTGAATGACATCAGCAGCCTTGCCAAAGTAGGGCATTTCATCTGTAGTGAGTGTGACTAGCCTAAAATGAATTGCTTCCTACACCCACACACACACACACACACACACACACACACACACACACACACACACACACACACACACACACTGCCCATGTCTGTGATTAGAACTCCTACCTAATTAGTTTATCACACTACAGTATTACACAGTTATAGGATGTGCCACGGAGATTACTGGGTTACACCTTTCCGAAAGGTGTATTTCACAGTGAATGACATCAGCAGCCTTGCCAAAGTAGGGCATTTGAATTGTAGTGAGTGTGACTAGCCTAGAAAGCATTGTTCCCTACACAGAGACACACACCCACACAAACACACATACACAGTTGCCATGTCTGGGATTAGAAATCCTACTTAACTAGTTTATCACACTACAGCATTACACAGTTACAGGACATGCCACGGAGATTACTGGGCTACAGTTTTCCCAAAGGTGTATTTCACAGTGAATGACATCAGCAGCCTTGCCAAAGAAGGACGTTTGAATTGTAATGAGTGTGACTAGCCTAAAACGCATTGCTCCCTATACAGAAAGAGACACATATACACATGTTTGCCATGTCTGGGATTAGAATTCCTACCTAACTAGTGTATCCCATGACAGCAGTACACAGATATAGGACCCACCATGGAAATTACTGGGTTACACCTTTCCCAAAGGTGTATTTCACAGTGAATGACATCAGCAGCCTTGCCAAAGTAGGGCATTTGAATTGTAGTGAGTGTGACTAGCCTAGAAAGCATTGTTCCCTACACAGAGACACACCCACACAAACACACATACACAGTTGCCATGTCTGGGATTAGAAATCCTACTTAACTAATTTATCACACTACAGCATTACACAGTTACAGGACATGCCACGGAGATTACTGGGCTACAGTTTTCCCAAAGGTGTATTTCACAGTGAATGACATCAGCAGCCTTGCCAAAGAAGGACGTTTGAATTGTAGTGAGTGTGACTAGCCTAAAACACATTGCTCCCTCTACAGAAAGAGACACATATACACATGTTTGCCATGTCTGGGATTAGAATTCCTACCTAACTAGTGTATCCCATGACAGCAGTACACAGATATAGGACCCACCATGGAAATTACTGGGTTACACCTTTCCCAAAGGTGTATTTCACAGTGAATGACATCAGCAGCCTTGCCAAAGTAGGGCATTTGAATTGTAGTGAGCGTGACTAACCTAAAAAGCATTGCTCCCTACACAAACAGAGACACACATACACGTAAACACACACACACACACACACACACACACACACACACACACACAAACAGTTGCCGTGTCTGGAATTAGAAATCCTACCTAACTAGTTTATCACATTACAGCACTACGCAGTTTTAGGACATGCCGCAAAGATTACTGGGCTACTTTATTCCCAAAGGTGTATTTCAAAGTGGATGACATCAGCAGGCTTGTCATAGTAGGGCTATGGGGAGGGCAGTGTGTGTGCATTTGTCATAACCTATTCATCTAGAGGTTGACACACCACATGCAGGCACACGCAGGGTTATATTATGCAGGTACATGTATACAGCTGCTAGATGATGACTGCCTTCTACAGTCATGTTGCACAGCTAGCACTTACACCACATAGTCTTTAATGCTGATGGAAACCAGTGGCTAATTTCATGGTACTGGTGTTAGCAGAGATATTCAGACATGTGTACTGTTATACACTGTAATGTTTTATATCCTTAAGTACTGTCAGGTGGACATTCTTGCTCACAATGATGTCCTGGGGAACAAGGGTGAATGCAGCTGTGTCTGGTATTGTGGGCAGATGCCTAAATATTCATGGTAAGTTATGTCATTCTGGAGGTGGTGATGCAGACACTTGCTGCTTGGTCTGTGTATCCGGTTCAGCACCTTGGTGCAGTGCAGGCAGAGGATTCCATACTTGTACAGCCATTGACATGACAGTATGGCCTTATCTTGCTGTGGCAATACCTCACACCTGTATAGATTCACACAGGTTACCCAGAGGCAGGGACCATGAGTCAGGACATTACCCCTATTGTGGTGTATGTACAGGTTTTTAGCCACCCATTTATGTGTTTGCAGCCAGGGATAGTGTGTGCACACAGCTATGTGTCAGACCTTGCAAATTCCATGCTGCCCATGCTCCCCCCCCTCTATTATTCGATCCTCTTCCATACATTATGCATACATTCTCTGATATTTTCCCTAAGGTTATCACCTCATCACAGCTGTGTTTTTGTGTTGGTCCACAGTTCATGCAGTGGGACATGGTGGACATGTTACTGTGGTTTGTCCACATGGCCTTGCATATGGCTTATGTGGAGTGTGTTATGTTGTTATTTGGGTGTCCATGACATAACATGCATTGGCAGTACATGTGAGACACAGGCTTTTGGCAGTGCGCTGTAGGCCATTTGGTAGTGATGTGGGCCAGCTGTGGCAGGCCATTGCATTCTGTGAGTCCTACAGTCCCAGACTGCCATACAGTATATTCCACTGGGGTGACAGGGTAGGTGTGCTAGTTGTTCATGCCAATACTTTCTATCAGTATTGATCAGGTGGTGTGGATGCTGGCAAGGTGCTACCTACAGCTAGGGACACCTGCACTGCATGCTGCATTCTTTCTCTATTGCCATATACAGGTGGGGGTCATATTGTACCTATTCACAACAGCAGGGATACGACCAGAGAGGTACCTGTGGGTGCTGTTTGGGTGAGCTGGATACATGTGTGCTATGGACACTACTTACATCTGACATACAGATATGCATGGGGCATTCCAGTTATGCTGGCACATGCAGGTACATCAGCTGTTTCCCAGTACATCAGTCCTATCGTCTTTGTGATCTGCAAGTGTTCGGGCAGACCACACCGGTATACCCTACTACAGGCCCAGATAATGTGATGCATACCTGTATGTACAATTCCAAGGGTGTGCCCATTTCACAGTTACACATTATATACTGTATGTCTGGGGTACTTTCCCATGTGTAGTGCTTGTATATCTAGCCCAACAGCCATGCCATGTCAATCTTTAAGATGGTGACACATATTACCACCATACATTTACAATAGCTTACTGTTAGCATGTGTTATACTGGTGGGAATTGTCTTTGGCACTGGAGTTGTGTGGACTTAGCCCTGTCATTAGCAGTACTGGGCAATGGCCACCAGGTCATACCTCAACATGCATACATACTGGCTACTCTCACATAATATGAAACACACACCAACCTAACACACACATACCTGCATATTGTACAAATGCTACAATCTATCCTGCTACCTTGGCCACCTTTGTGTTCCACTGGTATTATACTTACACATACATGTTACTACGTTTCTACATAGGATTGGGAGGGCACACCTGACTGTTACTACATGTCTACATAGGATATGGGGGGCACACCTGACTGTTTCTACAGTTGTACATAGGATTGGGAGGGCACATCTGACTGTTATAATGTGTGTACATCAGATTGAGGGGGCACACTAGACTGGTACTACATTTCTATATAGGATGGGGGCACACCTGACTGTTACTACATGTCTAAGTAGGGTTGGGGGCACACATGACTGTTTTTACATTTCTACACAGGATTGAGGGAGGGGGGCACACCTGACTGTTACTACTTTTCTACACAGGATTGGGGGGCACACCTGACTATTTCTACATTTCTATACAGGATTGGGGGGCACACCTGACTGTTTCTACATTTCTACATAGGATTGGGGGGGCACACCTGACACTTGTACACATTTGCTATGTCTGTACTGGTATGTCAGGTACTCCATTTCATTCTGTATTCTAACCTATAATGCTAACTAGAGGCATAGCAGTGTACTACAGGTCTTAGCTTTGATTGACCTACATATCTGTTTCTGACTTCCTACCCTTCAGAACTAACATCCCACTGCCTGACCTAATGTAGTCTGTCTGTGTAGGCCTGGGGGGGTACCCATAGGCATCATTCAGAGGCCTTGGCACAGCCTTTGTTTGTATTTGTCTACTCCTGTCCTGCTGGCTGAGACTGTTGTTGGGTATGTGAACCTCCATGACTGGCACATGTGTGTCATATGGACACACATGTGGCCCAGCACATTTTCTGCAGTGGGTTTGTCACCATGTGTAGTTATGGCTACTATGGTGACACCAGTATTTGTTACAGACCTCATGCTGCCACTAAAGGTGTCTACTATCTGCTGTTATCCAATTCAGCAACCCGATTCTCTTGCATGCTCACATCCATACCATAGATACAAGTAACAACACATACTACTCCAGTCAGCAATTGGTAGGGAGAGTGACTTACCTTGTGGGTGTGCCAGTATGGAGGATGGTGCTGGGGGCTACCTATGCCAGATGCACATAGTACACTCCCTATACATGATTGAGCACAGGTAGTGTCATGTTTGGCATCCCTTTTACTGTATGTGTGAGTCAGAGAGAGGTGTCATTCCTTGGGTGCCTACTGTGTCAGTGTATGTGCTACAAGTTGCCTCTTTGCCAAGGCCAGGGCATACTGGGCATGCCACCATATGCCTACTGTGGCAGGCTCAGGTTGTTCCTTGTCCAAGTCACTCTGTGTAGGCCTTGGTATTGGTGGGGGGCTGTGTGGCCCTGCCCCATGCTGTTCCTGCTGCAGCTGTTTCCACAGGATCATATTGTGTACCACGACACATACAATAACAATTTGGGTACCTGTAGCTGGTGAGTACTGTAAGGCTCAACGGGATGTGTCCAGGCACTGGAACCATGACTTGAGCATCCCAAACACACACTCTATTATGATTCTGGTCTGTGCATGTACCTCATTATGGCATTCTTGTTCAGGTGTGTGTGCATTTCTGATGGGTGTCACCAGCCACGGCTCCAGTGCATAACCAGCATCCCCCACTAGGTGACTGTAAGGGATGTCCCCACTGGCAAATCTCTGGTACAGCTGTATCAGATGCCAGATGTGGGAATCGTGATAGCTTCCAGGGCAGCCAGCACACACATTCATTATAATGCCCTGGGCATTGCATACAACCTGTTAGTTGATGGAGGGGAAGCCCTTGCCGTTGATGTAAACCCTACTCCACTCACCGGGTGGTGCTTTGATGTGTATGTACATGCAGTCTATAGCACCCTCCACCTCAGGGTATTCTGCTATTTGATGGAAGAGATGCACATTGCTGGCCAACCCCTCATGGGTGTTGAGGAAATATGCGTGCTCACCAGCATGTGCTGACATGGCATCCAGGAACTGATGGAATACTCTGGATGCTGATGCCTGTGAGATCCCCATGATATCCCCAGTTGGGCTTTGGGAGGTACCTGTGGCTAGTATTCCTAGGCCTACACATACCTTCGTATCCACTAGGATGGGTTCCCCTCTGTTAGTTCTGTGTGTCAGGCATGGCTAGCACAGCTCAACAATTTGCTGTAGGAGGTCCCTGTCCACCCTGCAGCACTCCACTATCTCCATCTCATGTAGCCCCTGGTAGGTAACCCTGGGTCTGTATACCCTTCTCCATCTCCTCACTGTGGGTTGGTCGATATCATTCTCATCCTCACCACCCTCAGCCTCTTTCACATGTTGATGTCTGATAGCTGCTGCAGCCCCTATCATTCTGTTGATTTTGTTTGTTAAAAGTTCCCCACTTGTATACATTGGTGGTGTAGAGTATGTGGGAGAATCCAGAGGGAAAGGTGTTTGCATAGTTTATAGTAGTGTTCTGAGCTGGGCTGGTCTGCTGCCTATGTGATTGGCTGATTCTGATAAAGTCCACCTGCCAACTATGCTAGTTCTCCCTGATTACCTTCCTATTGCTTTTTTCCCTTCCCATTGCCTTCCTGTTTAAGCCTGGGGGTACACTGCACAAACACAGTGCTCAAATGTGCACAGAGTGGCTATTTCCTAGTTTACTTCTTTTTTTTTTCCTTTAAAACCCGGTGTGCGGTGCGCACACCCGCTTATGCAATGTAAAGAGTGCTAGGCACCCTCAGACACACTCCTTCCTTAGCTCTGCTAAGCTAAGGGCAAACCCGAGCCACAGGGCTCCAATCCACTTACAGTATGCCTGACACCCCCCCATGATGTCAGCTAACTCATAGGCTTGCACCAAGCTATTCTGCTCTTAAACTGTTGACTAGTATACAGGGGAAATCTGGGATTCAGTATCATTCCCCTCATTTGCATAGGATTGTCTGTTGATGCATAGTTACATGTCCCACACTGAGCCTCCCCCCTTAGCAACCACTACTCACTAGCCATGTTGTCTTTTGCCTGCCATTGAGTATAATGGCAAAATCGTGATTTTGGTTAGAATGCTTATTTTAGGTTTTTTTTTTTATTTTCAGCCCGATCTCATTTGCGTGACGCTGCCCTACACTTAAACAGCCAAGATCGGCTAAAAAAAAAATAAAAGTTGATTTTTTTATTTTTGCAACTGTTTTCCATGCCAGTGGCCATATATTTGGCCATTGGCATGCTTACTACATAATATTCACCCTTTATTTGAAGCTGTCATGGCTCCATTTTTGTAGTTTATAGAAATGTACTCCGTTACTGGTGGAGTACATTTTTACAGATTACACTAGTCCTGCATGGCCGGTTTCCAGCTTCCTGGATCGCAAATTCACCTCATTTGCATGGATTTCTCCTGCAAATGGAGTAATTTGCATACAGGGGCTGAGTCCGTGCAGGACTAGTGCAGGAGCGCTTGTGCATGTCCCTACAGCTTATTCCTGGATCGCACTGCAGACATATTTTCTGCTGGAGCTCCTGTATTAGTCTTGCACACTGTGCAGGGCTTGCTGAATTTGGGGGCATATCTAGCTTTCAGTTAATAATCTTCTCTGTATTTCTGTATTTATTTTTGTTGAAGGGAGGAATCTGTTACACTAATGGCATTTTTATATAGGATGATTCTGAGAGAAAAAATTATCATTCCTAACCAAGTATAAAGAAAAAACAATAACCCTTATCTCTACTTTTGTTAAATGCATAGAGTATGCATGATTTTTACATCTGCTTGTATTCTTCCCTGCTGTGTTTTATATAAGGCAACAATAATACTTCAATCTAGCTGTTAAGCATATTGTATATACTTAGCCTTACTCAAATATGAGTGCATCTTAATATATTTTTTAAAGTCATTTGGGTACATTGCTTGTAAAAACAATGTACGCTTACATTTTGCCATTGTTTTATTTTATTCCATACTTGTTTAGTACTGCTAAGTTTTGGTAAGAAAACTATCAGGCATAATGTATAATAAAAAGCAGCACAGCACAATGTAATGCAAAATAATATGACAATAAAAGAAATTATTTTTAAATCTATTCTACCTATCATCTGAGTTTTTTAGTGGAGGTATCCTCAATCCTTTTGGAAGTGGATGGAGTCATGCAGGTTGTATGCTAATTAGTTGTTCTGATAGTTTTTCTTTTTTGTTTGCTGGATGTACCTACTTTTCAAGATTTATTGTCCAGATTTTTGATGCCTGCAAGTTGAGTGTGTTTGGTGGTTGTGTCTGCTACTTAACATACTACTATAATGTGTGTGTGTTTATCTCTCTCTCTCTCTCTCTCTATAAATATATATATATATATATATATATATATATATATATATATATATATATATATATATATATAGTCATGCTTTGTTGACTGTCTTAGCTCCAATAGGCTAGTAGCCTCTTTTCTGAAGAGACCCAATGTGGTATTTATACCACTATTGGAAATTTGGCCAGGGCATCAGGGAATTTCCCCTATTCTTCATACAAGCAATCATACAGGAGCCTAATTCTATGTGGCACTTCTTGTCTTCTGTTGTAAGTGTGAAGGCAGCTTGGAGAAGCAGGAAACATGGAGGAGAAGGAGAGAGAGATATTGCTGGTAAGGAAAATGAATGTGATGTTAATTGAATAACTCTGAAAGATAATGTTTTGGAGAATGAGTCAGAGCATGGAAGGAAGGAGGAGGATGATAGCGGCAAAATAATTAAGGTGAGAAAAGATGAAATACAAGCAGAGGATGGTATTAAGGTATTTTGGGGGGAAATCTTTCAGTAAAATGTGTTTGCTACAGATATTTTGGCATCAGAATGTGTTATTACAACCCTCCAATAGGGAGGGTTGCGAGATGTTTATTTAATAGAATTAGTGGACCAATGTGAACCGGACATTGATAAGGCAGCATCCTGGGTACAGATATTGGAGTGAATTCAAAGAGATGATAATATCCAAGTAAAGAAGGAAGAGAAGAAGTCGTATGCTCAGACAGTGAGAGGGAACAAAAGAAGAGGAGGAAATAAAGCAGAAATCAATAGAAAATTTTGTATGAGTATAAGCAGTAAGGCCAAAAAGGAACTAGACAGGCTTGAGGTAAGGGACAGCATCATGGGGATAAAATTCAGACAGGTAAGAGCCTTTATTTGTATTAATAAGGATACATACTGTGACATTTTTTCAAAGAAGCTCAGTATATGGAGAAATCTTTGAAACAGTATGGTAAAAGGAAAGACACTAACCCATAGAACTTTTATGTAATTCAGGCTCTCATTAGAGAAGTCAACAAGAAAATATTTGTACAATTCAGAACTGAAGCTGAAAGAAGTGACTTGAAAGAATATTTAAAAACTATATGGAAAGATGTTTTGCATGTTACAAAAATGTATGATAATTGAGGTCTGTGAATAGGGGAGTGGGGATGTGGTGTAATATTAAAAATGTAAGAATAAAAAAACATTTACCTAATATAATTAATGCTGAAGGGAACAGGGGGATGATGAGATTGCCCAAGACATGTTTTTTATGTGGTAAGGATGATCACTTGATTAATAATTGTGACAAAAGAAAATGTTTTATATGTGGAAAACTGGGACCGGAAGCCAAATAATGTGAACAGAAATGTATTAAATGTGAAAAAACAGGTAATTCCTGGATGGACTGTACAGCGTTAGAAAAACATATACAGATACAATGTTTACACAAGAGAAAATTGTTTCAAACACTGTATAGGAAATGCAAAATGAACAAATCAATGAAATTGAGGCAACAATGGCTGTAAAAGAAAATATAAAGGTAGTAAATGATAAGGAAAGAGATGAGGAAGAGGTAACAATTAATTCTAGTGTTGAAGGAGATAGTAATTGGATATAAGTAAGGAACAAAAGAGGTTCTATAGGTAAAATGGTAAAAGTTAGAAAATGAAAATTCAAAAATACACCCCAAGAAAGAAATAAAAAAGGAAAAGGTTAAAAATTAAATCCATACATTAAAGTGAGAATCCTAGCCATCAATGTTAATAGCTAAAAAATATTAATCGTAGGCTGGCAGTATTAGAATGATGTATTTCTTTAGATATGAATATTATAGCACTTACTGATCTTAGAATAACAATGGATGAAAAAAGGCAACAAGTAAATGGATTATGGAAAGGTAAAGTACTGTGAAATGTAGGCAGTGAAAAATGTTCTGGTATAGTCATTTTATGCAAAGATTTGATAGACATTTTGAATTATACAATAGTACTTATTGGAAGAAAAATAGTAATAGACATAAGGTATAAGAAGCAAATCTATGGAGTGATCACACTTTATGCATATACATGACATAAACAAAAAGAAGTTATGTTTAGAACAATAATGGATTATGTGAGTTTAAATTTGCAAATAATTTTAATGGGGGACTTTACTTGTGATTTAAGACATAGAGGAAAAGAAGGAGCAGATGTTAAAGTAATTTTTGATATGATTAAGTACTACAACATGCACTTATGAAAAATAAAAAAATGGACATATAAAAGAAGCAATTTGAGAACTGAAATTGATTATTTTATAATCTCAGACAGTTTAAGCATATTATGTCAAGGATGCAAAGTCACAGGGTTTTCTGATCATTTGGCTATATGGATACAAATACAAGAAAAGAATATATAAAGACAGGTAAAGGAGTAAAAAGAATTAATGAGTCAGAATTAAATGAAGAAGCAATGGACATTATATTACAAGGTTTCCTTTTAGATGAACGAACGCTTAAAATGTTGAGTATAACATGCTTGACAGCTTTTACGCGAATGTTCATCTAAGCAAAACCTAAGAATGTTGAAACAAGGAGTTTCGAAAAGTTATTGTTGGCCAGCCATCAGGAAGCCAATGGCTGACGTCAGAACAGTCACCTTGTCTAGCCATTCTTACAGTCCTCCACTGTGGTGTGGTCTCGTCATTCACCCTGTGTCATGTTATGACAGTCCTCCACTGTGGTACAATCTCAGAGTTGGTATATTTAAGTAAGGGGGTGTGGGGGCACAGCCCCCCACATTGGGGGTTGTGGGGGATGAAGCCCCCCACTTTATTTTGTTTGTTGATTTGTTTTTTTTGTTGTTGTTTTTTTTGGGGGGGGTTGGTTTTAATGGTGTACAATACATTTTAGCCATCAGGCTTCCTGATGGCTGGCCAACTATACGATTTTGAAACTCTTTGTTTCAACATTATGGGATTTCACTTAGATGAACTTTCACATAAAAGCTGTCGAGCATGTTGAACTCAACATTTTAAGCATTCATTTATATAATATAAACCCTATTACAATTATGGAATGATCACATAAGTATGAGAGAATTTTATAAAGATTGGATAAGTTAGTGGATTAGTTTGAAAGAAAAATATAAAAAAGAAGTACTAAGATGGCAAAAATTAAAAAGATTACATGTTTTTTATGCATATAAAACAGCCAGTGATCAAAGATTTCAAAGTATAACAAGCAATATTGAGAAATTCATATTAAAGGAAAGTATGTTGTTCAATATGAATCAAGAAAAAAAAATGAGGATTGTTTAAACAAAAATACTTTTTACAAGGTAAGAAAAAAGAACTAGCACCATGCTTAAGTAGAAATGGTTAAAGACGACACAACAGTGAAAACAGAATTAAAAAGTGGAAGAGGTAATATAGTTAAGACACAAGACAAAATTATGAAGACAATTGAAGAATATATAACAGAGACATTTTCAATAAGTGATATTATATTAAAAGATAAATGGGAATTGAATAAGTTTACTGAACAAGACAATAAAAGAATAGTGGAAAAGATTACAATAAGAATTAGAAAATGTGCTTAAGAATGTAAATGTGCAGTCAGCTATGGGAATAGATGGGATTGAATACTTAATGTAAAAAAACATGCAAAGGTGGCAGAAAGGATATTTTTTAAAAGCAATGAATGAATGGCTTGAGGAAGTATTAATGATGAAAAAATGCTTGGGGTAGTGAAATTTATATGGAAAAAAGGAAAAAAATGTCTATAAGAAACTGGAGACCTTTAGTACTGAATAATCTAGACTACAAGTTTTTCATGAAAATAATAGAAAAAAGAATAGCATATAAAGATAGCAAACTTCTATCTGAATCATTTTTTTGAGTTAGAGGTAAAGGAAGTCAAGAATTAATAGTATTAATAAGAGAAATGGTAGATGACATAATAAGTAGAAAAATGGAAATGACAATATTGATAGGAGATGTAAACAAAGCATTTGACAAAATACAGCATAAAGCATTATGGAAAATCCTAGAAGAATATAACATGAGTAATAAAATAATAAATGTTTTGAAATCTGTGTACAGGGAAAATAAAGTAAGAACGGTAATGAATGGATGGATGAGTAAACTTTTAAGGTTAAATAGTGGTATTAAACAGGGACGTCCAACAAGCAGCATTCTATTCACATTAATTATGAATGTGGTAGTTATGGAGATGAATTTGACATTAGAAAAAGTTTGATATCAGACACCAGAGGGGATTATGATTCCAATTATGTTTACATATGCAGATGATTTGGTGCTAGTAGTTAAAAATAAGGTATCGATGAATACAGCTATAGTAATACTTAATAAGGAACTAAAAATGTTAGGATTAACTCTAAATAAAGAGAAAAATAATGGACTAGATTTTGGGGGGAATACAAGGTATTACATTTAATGAAGAGGTGATGGAAATTTTAGGAATAAAGTTTGGAAATGAACATGTACGAGAACAACAATATAAAGATATGATAGTAAAACTACGAGGCTTTTGTATTTTCTGGAGGACATTTAGACTCTCATATAGGAAAAAGGCATATTTATATAATTCCATAATAATGGGTAAAGTTACAAATTTAGCTTTTGTTTGTACAATTCCATTAACATTAGAAAAAGATCTATTAAATGTAAATTTTACATTCATCTGGGGGTCAAGACTTAATCCTGTGAAAAGAGGTACACTTTATGTAGGTGAGAATGAAGGAGGGATGGGTTTGATGCACCCTATTGTATATGTTTTTTTTATTTGAACATGTATAGTCTTAACAAATAGGAAAGATAAAGATAAGCTGTTAATGAAAATTATACAAGAAAAACCCAAATAAATTTGGGAAAGTTTAGAGTATTTAAAAAAGAAGTAAAATGTTTATTGTATGGATATGAAACTATGTCAAGAAAAATATTGTTATGAAAAAGTGATATAGGGAAGACAGAGGAAAACAGAAGAATGTGGCATGAAAATATAATGAAAAAAATTACTATTTTTATCCATGGAAACAAATAAGTGACTTAAAGATCAAAGCAGTGAAAACAAGAATGAATAGACCTTAAAAGCATGTACAATGTATGGATTTTTTGTAGATGTTATCAATAGGTAAATTGCCAGTTGAGGTAAATATCCCATATAAAAGAAAAAAGATAGAGCTTGTATACACTGTGGTGAATTGGAGAGATCTGAACATGTCTTCATAAAATGTAAAAGGACATTTGAACTGTGGAAAGAAATATATGATAAAGGGCATTTAAAAAGAATTTAAGAATATTGAATATATCAATATGGACATAACTGAATATGGACATTATAAAAATGTAAACCAAGAAGGCATATGCTGGATGCAAACATATTTTGTATAATTTGGATTATATACACTGAAAGAATTAATGAGCTGAAATATAATGGAAAGTGGTTATTATCAGAAATTTTGAAAAAAGTAAAATTTTGGTTGTGGAGAAAGGAGTGGGGGGTTAAATTTGAATGTAAATGTAAAGTCTGTTATGAATATTGTAAATAATGTAAATATGTTATGAAAACTGCACATAAGACGTATTTGTAAATATAATAATAAAGAACCCCCTAATCTTTGGGGTATGGGGAGGTGATTTACACTAGCAGTTTCTGCTTCCAGTCTGAGCATGAAGGTGGCTTGGAAAAGCAGGGAGCACTATGGAGAGTAATGGTGTGAGCGATACTGATAATGGGAGTGGACAGAAGGAAAGCAGAGTGAAGGTGAGGGTAATCGAGCCTTCACAAGAAAGTTTGTTTATGAAGAAGGATTTGGTCGATATGGAGGAGTGAAAGAAGAAGGAGAGTATGGTGATGCAGGATGAAACACAAGAGAAGGAGTCTGAACCTACACAGAAATCCGAGATGTTATTTTCAACAAAAGTTATTCAAGGGTGAAGGTGAATCTCAAGTGGAATGTATTGTTACAACCCTCCAGTTGGGAGAGTTATAGGATGTTTATTTAAAAGACTTAATTGATGAAAGAAAAACAGAAAGTGAGAAGGCAGCGTTGTGGGGTGAAGTAATGGAAAGAATGCAAGAAGAAGTAGGAAAAAGAAGAAAAGAAAAAAATCATCTGCGCAAACTCAAACTGTAAGATTGGGAGAAAAAAGATAAGAAGAAACGAAGGTGAAAAGGAAATATTGTATATGAATAAGCAGTAAGATGGAAAAAGAACGTTATAGGCATGAAATATGGGACTATATTATTTCAGCAATCAAGATCAAGTAAAAGAAAGTTCTTTAGTATATAATATAAAAGGGGCATAAAAAGAAACGGCATAATGGTGGAGGGTAAATGATACACAAGGAAAGAAAAAGAAGAAATAAGTAATTAGAGATGAAGAGAGGGAGGACACATGGGTAAGGATCAAAAACAAAAGGAACTCCATTGGGAAAAGAGTGAATGATAAAAAACATAATTTTAAAAATATAGGTATAGGAGAGAATAAGAAAGGAAAAGGATAAAATAATAAAATGTTCTTCATAAAGTGAGAATACTGGCTATAAATGTGACTACTATAAAGAATGTAAAATGACAATTAGGGGTGTTAGAATGGTGTAGATTGCTTGGGTCTATATTATCTAATTGACCACTTAACTTGTCAAATGCCTAAAAGTTGACAGCTAAGTGTCAAAAACGTACAATCTCGAATGGCCAGGTAAGCAAATTCTTTCATCAGGAAAGAATTCACTTGGCCATGCCACACTAACATAAACTTCCAAGATGTAAAAATGTGGGGGACGTCAGTCCCCACACACACCCCCAAACTAAATATACCAACTCCGAGATTGCTGTTTAATGGGAAAAGGGCAAATTCCCGATAATGCCCAAGCGAATTTTTTCGGGATGAAAAATTCACTAACCTGGCCATTCAAGATTGTAAGTTTTCGACCTTTAGCTGTCAACGTTAAGGCATTTGACAAGCTAAGCAGTCGATTAGATAATATAGATCTGATTGCTTCCCATGGATATCATAATATTAATAGACATTTGAATTTTAAAGGAAGGAGAGATAACACAAGTAAACAAATTGTAGGATGGTAAAATTACATGGGATAGAAGAAGAAAAATGTTCAGACATAGTAATTTTGAGTAAAGAAATTAGAGAATTTTGGATTATACATTAGTACTATTAGGAAGAATGGATAGAAGATGGAAGAATCAAGTATACAGAATTGTGGCACTATATGTGTATGTTTTAAAAAGCAAAGAGAGACTATGTTTAGAAAAAATCTTAATAATGTTAATATTAATATGCAAATAATATTAGTGGGAGATTTTAATTGTGACTTAAGGCATAGAAGAAAAGAAGGGGCATATATCAAGGTTATTCTGGAAATATTAAAGAGTGGAAATGTGTATTTATGGAGTAATAAAAATTGGACATATAAAAGGGATAATTTGAGAACAGAAATTGATTATTTTATAGTTTTGGAGAGTTTATAAGCATTACATAACAGGATAAAAATAACAGGATTTTCAGATCATGTGGCAATCTGGATAGAGATTCAAGGGGAAAAAGGATATGTAAACATAGGTAGAAGCATCAAATAATAAATAAAACAAAATTAAATGACTATGTGAATAAATAATTATATAGTTATGGTTACATCATATAGATACGAAAATGTCCTATAAGGACTGGGCAAGTTGGTGGATAAGTTTACAAGAAAAATATATAAAAAAGAGGTTTTGAAATGACAAAAGATGAAAAGAATACAAAATAGTCACAAATATAAGGATATCAGTTGTCATGCCTTTAAAGATATAATAAGTAATAAAGACAGAGTTATAGAAAAAAGAAAAAAGTTATATGAAATTAATCAGGAAGAAATTAAAAGGATGTTATTTAAACAAATATATTTTTACAAGGAAAAAAGGAGGAAAGAGCACCTTAATTAAGATGATAAAAGAAAATAGAAGAATAATGAGACAATTAAGAGATGAGAAAGAAAATATAGTTAATACACAGAAAGAAATAATGCATGCAATAAAAATATAGTATGAAAACATTTTTTATTATAAAACTATAGAGAGGCATGAATGGAACTTAAAAATGAACTGAATATGATAATGAGGTGATGGAAAATAGATAATGGCAGAAATTAAAACTGTTTTGAAGACAGTGAATCTGGAAGCAGCTACAGGATCAAATGGAATTGTATATTTGCTATATAAAGATATGCAAGAATGGTAAAAAGAATATTTTAAGGTATTAAATGAATGGTTGAGAAAGAGGTGGAAGATGAAAGAATACATAAGGGTGCAATGAAATTTATTTGGAAAAAGGAGAGAAAACAGATATTAAAAAACTAGAGACAGATAGTGTTGAATAGTGTGGATTATAAGACATTTATAAAAGTAATAGAAAATAGAATAGAAAGTAAAGCAAATAAGTTATTGAATGAAACAATGTTTGGGATAAAAAGGAAATGAGGTCAAGAACTTTTAATGACAACAGGGGCATGGTAGATGAGGTGATTGAAAAGCAGAACCTAACAGTTTATAGGGGACATGAGTAAAGCATTTGATAAGATACAATGTGAAATCTTATGAGAGATTTTAAAACAATACAATTTAAGTAAGAAAATAATTAATATTTTTGTTTCAGTGTATCATAAAAATAAAGTAAGATTAGTGGTTAATGTTTAGTTAAGAGATAAGAGACAGAAATAAAGACTAGTATAAAGCAGGGCTGTCCAGCAAGTAGTATCTTATTTGCATTAATCATGAATGCAATTGTTAATGGAATAAACTTAACATTGAGAAAAGCTGAATATTTTACAGCAGAGAGAATTCAAATTTCGGTAATGTTTTCTTTTGAGGATGATATAGTATTAATTGCAAAAAATAAAGAATGCATGAAAACAGTTATTAAGAATCTCAGTAAAGAATTGAGGGTGATAGGTTTGAGTATTAATGAGGAAAATAGCAAGGGACTAGGATTTTCAGGTAAGATAGCTGGCTTTCAGTTTAATAAAGAAGACAGAGAAATTTTGATGATAAAATTTGTTAATGAACAACAGAGACTGACACAGGTGAAGAATATGATATATAAAATAAGACATATGTCTATGTTATGGAGAATATTCAAACGTGCGTACAAAAAAAGCATATTTATTAGTGTATCTGGCAAGTGTGTTTATGATGCCAGTTGAATTTAATAAAGAATTATTATCTGTGATGTTTGCTTTTATATGGGAACAAGATTAAATCCAATGAAAAGAGGAACTCTTATGTTATAAAAAAGGAAGAAGGATTGGGTTTAATAAATTTAGTTGTGCACATAGCATAATTGAATTTGCATAAAGTATTGATATGGGTAAAAGGAAAAGAAAAAAGGGTTGATACTAAAGATAATAGAAGAAAAGTATAAGGAAATTTGGGAGAAACTTAAATATTTAAAAAGAGGCAAAGGGATTACATGTACGGAAATGAAAATACATCAAGAGTTAATATCATTATGGAAGATTGATATAAGTAACATAGAAAAATAGAAAGGAATTTTAGGAAAATATAATGAATACATTTTATTATATTTTTTCCATGTAAGCATTTGGAAGAATGCAAAATAAAAGCTATACATAAATGTGAAAGATATTTAGAGTGTGCAGATTTTCTGTGGAGATTATCAACAAATAAGCTTCCAGTAAAAGCAAATATTCCACATAAGAAGATAAGAGAAATAATTTGTACTTATTGTGGGGAAGTTGAGACTACTAGACATGTTTTTTTTTGTTTGTTTAAATATGAAAGAGTAAATCAATTATGTCCAAAGATATGAGAAAGGAATGTATAAAAGGTTTGAAAAGTATAAAATGTATAAATATGGACATGAAAGAATATGGGTACTATGAAAATGGGAAACAGAGTGATGTTGATAAATTAGACAAGTTGTTTTGTATAATATGGATCATGTGGAATGAAAAAATGAATGAAATAATATTTAATGGAAAGTGGATATTGCCAACAATTTTGAAAAAATATGATTTTGGCTACTGAAAAAAAGAATAGGGAGAATTAAAAGAGTGAAAAAATGTAAAACAATTGTAAGTAATTCTAAATAATCTGTATAAATTGTATCTATATAATGTATGTTATTAATTTTAATAAAGGACCCCTACTCTTTGTAGCTGCTAGATGGTGCTGCAAGGCTCCTACAGCAACACGGAAGAGCTCTAAGGAAAGCAGCAGCATGGAGGAGAAGAGATAAGCTATAGAGAGTTTGGAGATGGAAAGTGAGAATTTGGAGAAAAAATTGCTTGATATGGAGCTTCAGGATGTAAAGATTCCTGTGTGGCGGATGTTACAAAAAAGCAGTGTTTAGCTGTCTCCATTGAGAAAGAAGGAGCTGAGTCTGTTGAAGTGTTTCAGATAACAGAACTGATGTCAGGAGGGCTTGCAGGTGATGTTCTAGTAAAAATAATTGAGCAAGATGATCCATGTGACAGTTCTGTTGTTTCATGAGGTGAGATGGCAGGTAACTTTTTCTGAAGTGCTGAGGATGGTAATGTGGAAAAGGAATTAAGTGATGTAACATAAGGGAATGCAGCAGTTAAAACTCATGAATTAATGACAAAAGGTAAAAGAGGAAAGCAGCAACAAACTGAGAAGGTGTCTGGTTTTGTGACAGCAAATAATGCAGTAATTAAAACATACACAGCAGGTACAGCAGCAAAAAAAAAAAAAGAGGCAGCAGTAACAAACTATAAGTAAATCTGTTTTTGAAAAAGAAGAGAAGAGCAATTGTGAGAATAAGAAGAAAATGACATTGTAATAGATGGCTATTGCCTGGAATTTATAAAGGTTACCACTAAGTGTACGCTTAGTGTAACCTTTCTGAGTAAATCAACAGCATAAGCAATGTGATAGGGATGTTTTTGAATACAGAAAGTGTACAATAAATTTACACTTAGTGTACATAGTGGTAACCTTTAAGAATTACAGGGACTATGTATGACACACTATGGTAACTGTTCTGAGTTTTAAAACTCAAAAATGTGGTCTTTTAAACATATTGGGACAGAGAAGTTTTGTGATTTAACATTTGAAACTGATGGACTGAGGATGAAATTTCTGGATCTGCTTAACAGAAAGATGAACTTTTTTCCATGGGACAATTATTTGTTGCCTGGTAGTAAATTAAATGTTAAAAAATGTTACTTTGCAGTTTAGAACTGAAGATGATTAAAACAAATGCATGCAGGATTTCTGTGAAACTGTTGATAATATTGTGAAACTTAGACATGAGAGATACTCATGTAATGGAAGGATGGAGGTTGGAAGCTTTTTTGAAATGTGAAAAAAAAACATGGTGACCACTTGCCAAGTGTTATTTTGTGGCTGGTCATATGGGGACATCGAGGTATGATTGCCAGCCAAAATCCTGTTTCTTTTGCAGGAGTTTTTTTTCTCATTTAATTAATGATTGTGACAAGGTACAATGTAGCCAGTGTGAAGACAAATGACATACAGTGAGAAGGTATGTGTCTGAATGCAAGTTGTACAAAGAAGAGACACTTTTGAATAACTGCCAATAACAAATAGTAAATAATGAAAAAGAAGGGGAAATAAAGAAAACACATATGAGGAATGACAACAAGAGGTTAGGGGAAGATGATGAACTAGGTGAAGAAGGTACAGAAGGGAAAATGAAGAGATAGAGAGTGCATGTAGGAACAGAAATCAGGAGAAGGGATTGAAACTCTTCATTTGAAGTTCTAGCCAGTAAAAAATCTGATTTTGAGGATCAAGGATTATTTGTGCATAAACCCAAAAAAAAATTCAAATGGTGAAAGAGTAAAAATAAGAACAGAAAAACTAAAAAAATATATTTCTAGTAAAGTTTACAAGAAGGAAAATCAACAATTTTAGAGTACTTTCAGTAAACATGAACAATATTATTACCACTGTAAGAAGAACGAGGATACTGGAATGGTGGGGTAAATGTGATCTGGATGTTAATTGGTTAGAGAATGTAAGATTCCTGACAAGTGAAAAAAGACTGCAAAAAGAAAAACTGTGGGGTAGAAATGTAATATGGAACTTGGGAAATGAACAATGTTCTGTAGTGGCTATGCTGTATAAAAAAGTAAGTTAAAATACTAGATGTAATATTGGTAAGGATGGGAAGGTTAACTGTTTTGGACTTGAGGTGGGGGGAACATTTATACATTTACAGCATTATATGCATATATATATAACAAGGCACAGAGAATTTATTCATCCAATATTAGACTATGTAGAGACTTTAATTGTGATATAAGGGAAAAATGTAAAACAAAATGGAAACATGTAAAAATACAATACAGAAAATGTTAACATGTAGTAAATTAGCTGTGTGGGATAAAAGTCAATGCACTTACAGAAGGGAGAACACTTGGATCTGAAACTGATTATTTTGTATTATCAGAAGGCTTGGGGTAGCAGCTGGTAATACAGCTGTGACATTTTTCAGGCCATTTAGCAATATGGATACTGGTGAGGGGATAAAGGGAGTATATTAAAATAAGAAAGGGAATAAAAATAATAAATGAGAAATTACACAATAAAATTGGAGAGTAGAAAAGATTGCAGTTATGTAAGGATCATATAATCATGAAGGACTTCTATAAAAACTTGTATGAATGGTGGACAGAATTTAAAAACAAATATAAAAAGTTATTTTCAATGGCAGCCACGATGATATAAGAAAAAAAGAGAAACTAAAGTCGGGGAAAATGTATAGAAACTTACTAGAGAATTTAGAGAATAATACAAGTGAGTATTATGATATAGAAAAAGAAATACGTAAAAGAAATCTAGAAAAAAATAAGACATTCCTGTTTTGCAGAGATCATATTCACAAGGGAGAATGGAGGAGATATCTGCATATTTGGGTAAAATAGTAAAGGAGGATAATAGTACAATGAGGGAACTGAAAATGTAAAACAATACAAGGAAATCATAAATATTGTAGTACAGCATGTATGAAATATGTGCAAGAGTAAAAAGAAGGAAACTAAGAGAATAGAAAGTAAAAAAAAAAAAAACAGAACAAGTTAAGGAAGAATTTGAAAAAAAATACTATTAGTGAATTGGATGAAGTACTTAGGAAAGTAAATGTTCATTCACTATCAGGGCACAATGGTAAAGGGTATGGAAAGTACAAAAATTAACAAATTGGTAATGAGACTATTTTGTAAATGTACTGAATGACTGAAGAAAGAGTTTGTTTATGAAGAGTTATGTAACATGATATGAGGAGAATGAAATCAAAACTGGAGACTCATTGCAATAAATAACACAGTTTATATTTTTATGATAATATTGCAGAGGAGAATGGAAGGAAGGATGATGTATATTATGGAAGAAAGTATATATGGTATAGAAGGGATGTTAAGAATTGTTATTGGTTGTGAGAGAAATTGTGGAAGATATTAGAAGTAAAAGGGAGGATGTGAAACTTATGATAGGTGATATTAGCAAGGCATTTAATACACTAGGACATGATGCTTTGTGGGATGTTATGGAGAAGCATGGAATACGTAACATAATTTTTGAGACTGTGTGTGTGTGTGTGTGTGTGTGTGTGTGTGTGTGTGTGTGTGTGTGTGTGTGTGTGTGTGTGTGTGTGCCAGCATATCAAAATAATAGAGTAAGAGTGTTTGTGAATGGGTGGCTGATTAAAGAAATATGCATGAGTTGTGGTAGGTCCCATTAGTAGAATATTATTTGCATTGGTAATGAAAGTGATAGTGAGTGAAGTAGATTATAAAATAAAATATTCTAGATATTTGATGCAAATGGAGCTGGTGTTTCCAATATATTTGATATATGTATATGACATGGTTGTAGTTGCTAAGAATAAACTATGGATGATAAAAGAGTTGGTTTGTGTATTTTTTAAAGAATTAAGTGTCTTTGCTAGGGATAAAATTTGGGAAAAATGGGTTTGATAAAAGAAACAAAAGAAATAAGTCTTCTTGGGAGAAAATACAGATTAGCATTCAGGAAAAATGTTTATCTGGTGAATTCTATATTAATAGGAAAAAATAGCATATATGTCAAATGCTTATCTGATCCCAGAAAAAAATATGTAAAGAAAATTGTGCAATTGGTGTTTTCTTTCATATAGAGTTCCAGGTTAAACCCAGTGAAAAGAGATGTGTTGCATATCAGTGAAGATAAAGTGGGATTAGGGTTACTAAATGCAGTTGTTTATTCTGCTTCTTTAAACTTGTGTAGGGTATTAATGTAGGTAAAGGAAAAGAATGATAAATTAATAGTGAGGCAGTTTAAATATAAGTACAAAAAATTCTGGGAGATTATGAGAATAAGAAAAAGAGAAAATGAATATAAAAATGAAGAAATTAAAATGTACCAGGAAACTATACTAGCCTGGGGAAAATTGATGATATAGAGAAAGATAGAAGAATTTGGTATAATAAGGTGATGAAACAATATTATTATGTAAATCCATGGGAAAATTTACCAAAAGAAGTCATTGATGTCTTTAAGGAAAAATTGGGGTTCCAAGATTAGTGCCAGGATTTTCTATGAAGACAGATAATAAATAAGTTATCAGTAAAAGGGAATATTTTATATAAATAGAATATTGAAAAAGTGTGTTAATTTTGTGGGGAGGTAGAGACAATAGAGCATCCTTTATGTAAAAAGTAGTGAAACTCTGGAAAAGTTGTGTGAAAAAAAATTGGGAATGTTAATGACAAACAACATAGATATGAATATGATTATGGATGGATATTATAGTAGCAAGAAGAAAGAATATGTGACAAGGATAGATACAAATTTATTTTATGCAACATAGTTTATTTGGAATGAAAGACTGAATGGAATTTTGTTTAATGGGAAATATATTTTTAGAGATATATTCTGAAAAATAAGATTATGGTTGTGGAAGAATGTCTGGGCATCAGTTATGGAAAAATAGTGATGTGGAAATTGTAATAAAAATGTTAAATAGTAAATAAAATAGACACTGGGATTCAGCAAACTCCATGTAGGCTTTGCACAAAGCCTACATGGAGTTTACATGTGTGCATGGTGATGTGCGATGAGCAGCAGCTCTAATTGCATATTCATCCCACACACTGCATTTAAATATAAATAAGCACAGTTTGACTGGGAAACCATGTAACACAACACAGATAGCAATCCTGTTTAACTCAGAGCATGGCAAGTTAGCTGTTTTGTGCCAAATGACACAATGATCACCAGGGCTTAACATATAATATTTCTTATAGCTCTCAATCTCTTAGTGCAAGAATTCTGAACAAAGCACAACATAATGGGGGTACAATGACCTAGAAATAGGGACAGACTTTACATATATGCTCTTTTAAACTTAGAAATGTGCTAGAATAACCAGGTTTGTGTGAAGATACAGTTTCTGGATGATTTGAATTGTGAAACTCAAATGTATGTAATTATTGTGTGACATCAGTCCTGAGATCATCCCAGTGATATGGCATAACATCACAGGTTTTATAAAGAACGCACCAGAAGATATTTAAGGCAAAAATCTGGAAATTTTGTGAAAATCTGGACAGCTGAGAGGTATGATAGCTATGCAAATGGTCCAAACACAATACAGGACAGTGTGCACAGTCCAGAGTATTGTGAAATCCCATTCATGTCATTCCATACCAAAGTTGGGTAAATGAACTGTAAGGGTACATAGACTGACATGTAAAATAAACACTCAGGGGAAGTGTGTATATTGAATAGGGACACA
Source organism: Protopterus annectens (assembly GCF_019279795.1). NCBI lineage: Eukaryota > Metazoa > Chordata > Ceratodontiformes > Protopteridae > Protopterus > Protopterus annectens. Next base: position 213,593,615 of record NC_056734.1, read on the forward strand.
CAGATGAACTGTAGGCTTCTATACCGAGCCAACAGATATTCCCAATATACTGGCTGACAGATTCAGTGGCAACTTTACCCCTCTCTCCCCCACCAAAGGACCAATCACAATACCAGTAGATTGCCAAGCACACAGTATTACTGCTGCACAGGTTAAAACAGCACTGTCCACGTCCAAGAATACAGCTTCTATGGGACCTGACAATATCCCTGGCTGTGTTCAACATGAACTACAGAGTGAACTGGCACCTCACCTATGTGCCCTGTTCACTCACAGCTTCACTTCAGGCTTTGTCCCTACCAAATGGCGTACTGCTACAGTCATCCCACTCCACAAAGGAGGAGTGACTACAGACCCTGGGAACTATCGCCCCATTAGCCTGATGAGTCTGATATGCAAAGCTATGGAATGCATCATTATGGACCTAATAAACAAGGATATAGGAAATCTCCAAACTCTGGCTCCCACACAGTCTGGTTTTATAAAGGATAGATCATGCCTGCTCAACCTGGTTGACTTCTTTGAGTCAGTCACCAGAGCTGTGGATGAAGGCAAGGTGGTTCATATAGCCTACCTTGATCTGGCCAAGGCCTTTGATACCATTACCCACTTAGGAATCATAGAAAAACTCAGTAAGCTAGGCATCAACTCCTATATCGCTAGGTGGGTTGCAAACTGGCACACAGATAGAACCCACAGTATGAAAGTAGCTGATTCTAAGTCAGACTGCTGACCAGTCACAAGTGGAGTCCCGCAGGGATTGGTCCTGGGTCCTCTCCTGTTTGGTATCTACTTCTCTGAAGTCCAGGCCAACACAAAGGGACTCTGGCTAACAAAGTTCGCAGACGATTGCAGGTTGGGTGCCATAATTAACTCCCCAAGTGATGTTGACATCCTACGGAAAGGCCTCACTGAGACCAACAACTGGTGTCAGAACCATGGCCTTAAGCTCAATGCCAAAAAACGTGTCATCATCCCCTTTGGGAAAAACCCAGTTCCCATGAATTACCGCATCGATGGTAGTACACTGAACACAGAAGGCATTATAAGAGATCTGGGAACACAGGTTGACAGCTACCTCTCTTTTGACCAGCACATTGCCACTGTTGTCAGAAAGTCCTTCTATGTGGCACATCTCATTCCTAAGAGTTTTGCATCCAAGAAGAAAGAGGTCATTGTCTCCCTTTACTCTTCCCTTATTAGGCTAATCATCGAGTACAATGCCCCATTTTACATGTACCTCACTAGACACCTGCAACAACTGGAGAGGCCACAAAAGTATCTCACAAAGAGGATCCTAGGCCTTAAACACTTGTCCTATATCGACAGACTCAAAAAACTCTAACTATTTTCTGTCTCATATCACCTACTTAGAGGTGATCTCTGCTTGACTTACAAAGCCATGTCTGACCCAGCTCTGTTAGAAATGTTACATCTAAATAAATCCCAATACCTCCACACTACATGCTCCAGAAACCTCAACCTCATTACCACAATCAACAGAACAAGCTAGAGGGACAGGTTCATAACCCAGAGGCTGCCCATGCTGTGGAATAGACTTCCAATACATGTCAAGCAGAGCACATCACTGGCCCTCTTCAAGAGAAATCTTGATGAGTGGATGGGAAATAGAACTTTCACCCCGGGGTCACTCCAGTGACTCTACTTGACAGAGACACTGGGAACTAAGGTCGGGTGGCATGATGCCAGGTGTAATCCTATGGGCTAGGCTTGTAAAGGCTCCAGGGCCATTTGCCTAGTACACACCTATGAACCTATGAAACAGGACAGGTCAAACAACCTAATGTACAACAGAAGAGGGCATGTCAATTGAAGACAGTTGCAGCAGCAACACCAATCCACATATCAATATGGTATAGTATGGACTGCACAAGTGAAAATGCGTATTATATGACTGTCACACAAGGTGATGTAACAATGTGGAAGATGTCTGTGTGAGATAAGCACCCTTACATGAACAATCCAGACGACATCTATCAGGGATGTGATATACAATTGGGGTAGGGTGCATATTGTGAAGCTGTGCAAACTGATTTGCCTGAATACAAGTGTAATCTCAGCAGAGGTCTCCAGTAAGTGGGACACAAGTAAAGACTCATGGACAACATTAAAAAAATCAAGCACAATCATGGGCAATATCACAATAATACTATCAGTAATCCCATGTCTCTGACATAACACATGTGATTTAGAGTGATCATAGATTATTCTGCACAAACACACTACAACTATTATGACATTTCTGCACTCTATGAGGGTAATCATGCACACTGTCTGGGCAGTGTAACATTTGCAGGAGGTGTTACGAGGGACACTGCTATACCTGTATGTGACATTATGATCAATACAGGCTAGTTGACTGGTGTGCAACGCAGATATATATGGTACAATCCACAATGTCATGAATGTTATCCATGCCTGCAGCATTGTCAAATAGCTATGTATGTACTGTGTGCATCATCAGAACAGGTAGCACACATGCATCTAATGTAACATAGTCAATAGTTGTGTTACATACAAGGAAGTAGTCAGCACTGTGACCACATGCTGGTGGAAGTTCCACTTACCATCTATCCCAGGACATGGGTAACATGCCTATTCATCTGATTATATGGTGTGATGTCTGCATTATATTTGGGTTATGTGTTTGTTTTCCTAATGTAACAGACCCCCCCATGCTTTTGTGTCATTGCAGGTGTTGTCATGCCTATGGCAGCAATCTGTGGTGTGTGTTGATACTGTCTGTATTATACTAATATCACAGTTAGAGTCAATGTTTGCCCACAATCTGTAGTCCTTCAGATAGCTATTTGGACACAGGATGTGTATGTCATCTGTGACATCTGTCACTTAAATAATAGACAGAAAAGGGTGTAGCAGAGAGCCCTGATGTGTGGACCTGATCACTGTATCTGAGATATAGGACACTTCACACATTTCAGCATATTTAGATGCCACATATGTGATACTGTGACCTATCCATTTGGTGGTATAGGTGTTTATGACCACATCTGACAGTGTTGAGTGAATACCTCAGTGTGGATTTGTGTCAAATGCCTTGGGTTTGTCAAGTTCAAAAGGATGATAATGTCATCATGCATGTCCTCAATGACCTCTTTGAGGACATCTAACAGATGCAACAGACATGACATAGCATTAGCAACTCACACGGGTCTGTTGCATACAGTTGGGATATTACTAGTGTCCATTTAGAAAAGGTCCATGATGACATGTTGGTCTACCTCACAGATGAGGAGAGTCAGGATGTGTCTATACATGTATGCATCAGGTGCTGTCTGCCCTAACTCAGATGGATGCATGTCACTGTACACCCTTCTACAGGAACATAGCCTTTGTGGAAGATGTGTTGAAGTGTGTGTTCAACCATGTCAGGAAGGTGTATGTGATGTGTCATGTGATAGGTGATTTACAGGTTCATGGGTTCATAGGTAAGTTCTAGGCTATTGGCCCTAGGGCCTATATAAACCTAGCCAAAAGAAGTTCCCTGTCTTTCGCCACCCAAGAAAATTATTTTCCTGTGCCCCTGTTGAGCAGACCCACAGAAGTGATCCCTGGGGTGAATTTCCTGTTTCCCATCCAATTGTCAAGATTTATCTTAAAGAGGGCTAATGAGGAGCGTTGCTTGACATGAATGGGTAGTCTGTTCCAGAGCATGGGAAGTCTCTGGGACAGGAATCAATCCTTCTAGCATGTTCTGTTTATTGTGGTGACAAGGTTTAGGTCCCTGGAGCATGTTGCCTGGAGAGATAGGGATTTCTTTAAGTGTAGCATGTCCATCAGACCTGGGTTAGACATGGCTTTGTATGTTAGGCAGAGGTCGCCTCTGAGTAAGCAATATGCAATGGAGTAGAGCTGGAGTTTTTTTTAGACGGTCTGCATATGGCATCTGTTTTGGGCCATTAATCCTCTTAGTGAGGTATTTCTGTGGCCTTTCTAGTTGTTGTAGATGTCTTGCAAGATACATGCCAAATGGGGTGTTGTACTCTATAATGGTTCTGATGAGGGATGAGTAGAGAGGAATGATGACTTCTCTTTTTCTGGTGGAGAACCCCTATGTGTAGAAGGATTTCCTGACTACTGTGGTGACATGATTATCAAAGGAGAGACTACTGTCCACCTGTGTCCCAAGGTTTTTTATCACACTTTTAGTGTTTAGTAGGCTACTGCCTATGTGGTGGTTCATGGGTACAGTGTTTTTCCCAAAGGGGATGACAGTGCACTTATTGGCATTGAGCTTTAGGCCATGACTTTGACACCAAGCATCAGTCTCAGTGAGGCCTCTTTGTAGAATGTCCACATCCTTAGGTGACTCTATTATGGCTCCTAGATTGTAGTCGTCTGCAAACTTTGTTAGCCAGAGACCAGCTGTATTAACCTGTACCTTTGAGAAGTAGATACTGAACAGGACAGGACCCAGGACCGACCTCTGTGGTACTCCACTTGTCACTGGTCTGAAGTCAGATTTGGAGTCAGCTACTTTCACTGTGTGGTTTCTGTCAGTGAGCCAGTTAGCCACCCATCTTGTGACATAGGGATTTATGCCCAGTCCAGTGAGTTTATCTATAATACCAGAGTGGGGGATAATGTTGAAAGCCTTGGCGAGGTCAAGATAGGCTGTGTGCACCACCTTACCTGATGTTGTCAAGCCCATTGATTGTGTATGATAGGCCTGGATGAAGGTAAGACAGCACATACTGGCTATCCTGATCTAGCCTAGGGTTTGAACACAATCCCCCACACAGGTATCATTGAGAAACTCTCCCAGCTGGGAATTAAGCCTTATGTCACTAGATGGGTAACCAATTGGCTCATTGACAGAACACATGCTGTGAAAGTCGGTGAATCAACCTGTACCGGTACAGCTGCCACCACTGCTGACCCCCAGTTTCTTGTCCTTTTAGTGTTTGGAATCTATTTCTCGACAGTTCAGGCTAAAGTATACTGCCTTTGGCTTACTGCATTTGTGGATTCTGGCATACTGGGTGTAATCACTGAGTCCACCTATGATGATAACATACTACAGTAGGTGCTATCACCGACAAATGACTGGTGACAAAGCCACACAGTCGACAAGTAAATGCAAACATTGGTCTTTATTTTGTCCTTCTGTAAAGTAAAAACAAAATGAAAACTCTAGCAAAGCTAGAACTTCCAATAAGTGACCTCCCAAACCTCTTGTATCAGAAGCACATGGGATATATGCAAATGATTCTTATGAACATCAGGTGTTTCAACTAATTGGCAATTTTGAATGCCCATGACTTGTTTTGTTGTTTTAATGGACAATTTCAGGCCAACAAAGCCAAACCCCATTAGCTGCAGATATGCATATTTCAGCCTTGTTATGACCTCATCAGCACAGCACAAAGAGAGTGTTTGACTAAGCAGTAAAAACACAGGGCTGTTATACCCAGCTGATGTCCATTATCATTAGGGTCACTGCAAAAATATTCCAAACAACAAACTAAATCAATGAGTGAGAAGGTCACTGAAAAACCTTCTCACTCATTGTTTTAGTCCTTCTGTAAAGTGGAATGCCCTGCTTATTACAGCATTGACAACAGTCCTGCTATGCTGAAACCCAGTGATGCAAGCACTGGGAACACATGTGCATAGCAATCTAAACATCAAACACCAAGTGTCCACACTGGTATTGAAAGCATATGTTGTGCACTTCATAAGTCACACCATTGTATTCAGATCTGAGGATTATGTTACAGCACTGTACTCAAACCTCATCAGAACACTAATATAGAGCATTGTGCTCTCTTTTGCATTTACCTCACCAAACACATGCAGCGGCTGGAGAAACCACAGTGGTTTCTTACCAAGAAAACACATGGCCTACAAACCATGCCATGATGTATGTGAATAGACTGAAAACCAACTGTAATCTGCATTGTATAGAATAAGGGGAGTTCTACCTGGCCTCCAGGCCCTGCTCTGGTGGGAATAGTGCACATCCACAAATCAGATAAAGGTTCATAGGTTAATAGGATGTTACTAGGCTATTGGCCCTAGGGCCTTTATAAGCCTAGCCATGTTATACCCTTGTATCCTTATTGACCAAGTTGTATGGTTCATATTTGCAGCACAAGTCTATGATCAGCAATAACTGTCCTTATCCAAGAGGGACATAGGTGACACCCCAATGGTAAATTTACGGTCTCCCATGCAGTTGTCTAAGTTATGCTTAAATAGGGTCACTAAGAAGCTCTGTTTTATGTGAAATGGAGTTTGTTCCAGAGGAGTGGCAATCTCTAGGAGACATATCTGTCTATCCAGCATGTCCTGTTAATGTTGGAGTCTAGGTTAAGATCCCTAGAGCGAGTGAATCTTGTCCCAGTTGACTTGTGGATGTGCAACATTTCCATTCGCACAGGGTCTGAGACTGCTCTGTAGGCCATGCACAAGTCACCTCTTAGCAGCCTGTAAGATAAAGAGTACAGTGACAGTGAATTCAGTCTGTCCATTTTGATCATGTGTTGAAGGCTCTGAATTTTCTTGGTGAGAAACCTGTGAGGTCTCTCCAGCTGCTACAGGTGTCTGTTGAGGTACCTACAGAAAGGATCATTGTACTCTTATTTGTGGTCTGATGAAGGATGAGTACAGGGGAGTTTTAACATCCTTAGCTCTGGATGTGATGCCCTTATTTATGAGATGTGCAACATAGAAGGCCTTCCTTACCACTATGGACACATGGTGATCAAAGTTAAGGCTGCTATCAACCTGTATTCCCAAATCTGTCACCATAGGGTTTGAGCTAAGGGGATACTGTTAATATTGTAATTTGCAGGGGAAATCCCCTTTGCCAAAAGGGATGGTAATGCATTTGTTCATGTTTAGTTTAAGTCCGTGGCTTTGGCACCAATCATTTGTCTGTGTAAGCCCTTTCTGTAGTATGTCAACATCATTGGGGGACTCAATGACTGCACCCAGTTGGCAGTCATCTGTTAACTTGGTAAGCCATAGGCCATCTATTTTCGCCCGGGCCTCTGAGAAATAGATTCCAGATAGTAGGGAGCCCAGCACTGATTGTTCTGGTACAATACTAGTAACTGGTCTGTTGGTAGAGGTGGAATCCCCAACTTTGACTGTATGCATTCTGTCAGTAAGAATACTGTCAGTCCTTGGTATTGGAGCAGTAACTGTTGGATACACACTTCTGTCTATAGACATACAGACATGCCCAGTTGACTGCAGTGAGAACAGAGCCCTTACCTCTCTAACTATGCAGACTACATATCACAGTACTTTACACAAGTGCCATGGCACACATCTGATGACATAAGCAGTGTCTAGTGAGGAGAATTTGGCAATAACAGTGTCCCATATGCTGGTGTAAAAAGTGCTCTGTAATGTCAAGGAAGTGCACAAACACACACACACACACACACACACACACACACACACACACACACACACACACACACACACACACACACACACACATACACAGACTCCAGTTGACTGCAGTAAGAATAGAACCCCTACCTAAGTACACAGACCACAGAACTCTGTAATTTACTCAAACACAACTGCACAAGTCTGATTTTTACAAACCTGAAGGTCAACTTATAGTGGATGACATCAGGACTAGATGTAAGAGAAAAGATGGTGGGAGGTCTGCATAGGTTCATAGCTTCATAGGTTCCTAGGCTAATGGCCCTATGACCTTTACAAGGGTCTATGTCATGCTGCCAAAACACTGTAACAGCGAAAATCACATAGTTGACAAGTATTCAGCGAAATTCACTTCTACAATTCACTGAATACTTAAAGGGCAAAGACATAGTTGGCCAACTACACAATTGTGCCATTTTCTCCACTGTAGTGTGATCTTGGAGTTGGTATATTTAGTTGGGGGGGTGTGGAGGTACAGGCCCCACACATGGGTGGGTTTGGTTTAGGTAGATTTAGTTCTGTTGGATTGCATGGCAAGCATTTGTTTGCCTTTTAAGTGTTCAGTGAGTCACGGAAGTGAATTTCACTGAATACTTACTGACGTTGTGGTGTTCACTGTTATGGTGTTTCAACTGAGTGATATAGACCCCCATTAAAAGTCTAACCATGTAGAAACCCAAGTACCCTTATTGAGCATAGTTAGATGTTCATCGTTAGCACAGCAATTTCGTAATCAGTACCAAATGGTCCAGTCCATGAGGGACATAGGTTGCAGCCCTGGGGTGAATTTATAGTCGCTCATCCAGTTGTCACATGTGTGCTTGAATATGGTCATTAAGGAGCACTACTTCACATGCAGCAATCATTGGGAGATATATCTGTCTCTCCAGCATGTTCTGTTTATGTCACTGCAAGGTTAAGATCCATGGAGCAAGTTATTCTTGTCCCATTTGATTTGCAGATGGCCAGCATTTACATTAGGGCAGGGTCTGAGACTGCTCTGTAGGCCAGGCCCAGGTGACCTCTCAGCAGCCTGTATGATACTGATTACAGTGACAGGGCTTTCAGTCTTTCTATGTATGTCATGTTTTGAAGGCCCTGGATTCTCTTGGTCAGAAACTTCTGAGGTCTCTCCAGTTGCTGCAGGTATCTGGTGAGGTACATAGAGAAGGGAGCATTGGACTCAGTGGTCTGATAAGGGTCAAGTACAGTGCGGCTATGACCTCCCTGGTCCTGCAGGTGATGATCTTAGTTATGAGGTGGGCAATGTAGAATGTGTATCTTACCACTATGGACACATAATGACTGAAGTTTAGATTGCCACCAAACCATGTTCCCAAGTCTCACACCACTGAGTTTGAGCTTAGAGGGGTGCTATGCACAAAATAATTAGCAGGGCTACCTTTTTACCAAAGGAGACAGTGAGGCATTCTCTTGGGTTATGTTTCAGTATGTAGGTTTGGCACCAATCATTTGTCTGTGTCAGGCCTTTCTGTAATATGTTAACATTGTTAGGAGACTCTATATGATTGTGCCCAGTTGACAGTCTTCTGCAAACCTGGTAAGCCATAAGCCATCTACCTAACCTGGACTTCAGTGAAATAGTTTCCAAACAGCAGAGGACCCAGTACAGATCCTTGCTGTACTCCACTGATAACTGTCCTACTGTCTGATGGAGGTGGACTCCCCTACTTTGACAGTGCACATTCTGTCACTGAACCAATTGGCTACCTATGTAGTAATGTATGGGTTAATCCCTAGATGGGAGAGTTTCTCTATGATAGCTGAATGGAGGATTGTATCAAAGGACTTGGCCAAATCAAGATAGGTGGTATTTCCTGTTTTCCCTCATCCAGGGCTCCGGGGACATTATCTAAGAAGTACACGTTTTTAATAAGTAATATTTACCCTTGACAAAACCAATATTGGTCAAATCAAGAGTGTTGGAGGTCACCTATCTCCCTGTGGATAAGGTATATGATGAATCTTTCCATAGTCTTGCAGAGAAGGCTGGTTAGGCTTATGGGTCAATAGTTTCCAGGGTCAGTTGATGGAGGTGTAGGCACGTTGAACTGTGAAGATAGTTCTAGTTCTTTATCTTACCAGATTGATGTGCATTTCATATCACACAACATCTGATAATAATTTATGTAGTGTAGTTGATATATTTGTGAAAAAGTACTGGAGACACTAGGGTTGCAGTGCATGGTGGGAGGCAACACATGGCTGCACTGTAAATATGTGACATATTTTTCAGTTTAAGTTTCCAGATGTAGTTTCATGGCATAAAGAGTAAAATGGAAAGTAAACAATGCTAATACATGCTAAATTTGGCTTTGCATAGTGCAGCAGTGAGCAGTTGGTTTGCTCGACTGTTGGAAAAGTGTTTGCACATGTGAGATATGCATTTCAATTATTTTCCCTCTTTGTGCATAGTTAAGCAGTGTGCAAACATGAACTGCATTGCTAAAAGTCTGAGAGTTAATATTGAGTGTATGAAACACACCTGCTGCTTAGCTGACTCTGTGGCAGCATGTGTAAATGCATTGATACATTTCTGTTTAAGCCCCGATGATACTGGATTCAAATCCAGGTGTATCTAGTATTTTTAAACAGTGATAATGAAATGGCATCAATCCTTTAAAGTACATGTGTTTCTGTATGGTGACATAGCATAGCGGGTTTAAGTGGCATTGCTCAGGGGTAACTGCAGGATTGTATGGCTGCTCACCATCACTTGGCATTGGTGTGCGGCGCCAAACTCCACACAAACATAGAGGCCAAAAAGTGAAGGGATCCATTGCTTTTTCTGCTACTTACATGTGTTGTGCATGATTTTATTTTTTACCAGATTATAGGTAGTTAAAATGGGGTAGATAGGAAAGTGGTGAAATGGGGAGGAAGCAGGGGGAAGAACAAAGGGAAAGCAATGCAGGAATGTGCAGAAGGGAGGTAGGAAAGAACAATAGCTATCCATTTCCTCAAAAGTAAAAGTTGATAATATATGCAGAATATTAGCTGAATTTGGAGTGCCACTTCCAGAGAGAGGGGTAACAACAATGTTATCATGTTGTATAGCCAATTTGACTGAATCAAGTGTGTCAAGAAGACATGTGTGCAAAATGAAGAGCTATGTACGGGACAATATTTTGTTTTGTGGGACAGGTGCCTATTTTTTTTTTAATTCAGTAAGAGAGGAATACTGAGTAAGAGACATAGGTATGTCTGGGTCAGGTAAGCTGGGTAGGTGAGGAAGCAAATGCAAACAAACAAGACAAAAATAGGGATGGTGAGGGACAAGAAAGGTTGGGGGATACCATGATTGGGGTGAGGGAGGAGACAACACAGGCTCATGTCCATCAAACTTGGAGACAGTGAGAAATAAGCCCTCACCCACTGGACTGTCATTACTGTCCCCTTACTCTACTGGCAGCTTGATGTCTTCTCCTACATACTGTGAGGGAAAGCAGCCTCTTCATCCAGTGTAAGAATACACCAATGGTGTGCACAACCCTATGCACAAACACTGGCATCTCCTGGTGGGTGATGAAATCCCCACCTCTGCCATGGCTCCCGGAGGGTACCACTGCACCAACTGCTGGGGCAGTACTACCTGAGGATGCAGGCAGTGCAGGGGCAGCAGAAGCAGTGCTGCCAGTTTGGGTCCCAGACATGCTGGACATGGCTGCTTTAGCTGGTGGAGCAGGGGCAGGCTGATTCACTGTGGATGGCCTACCTTGTTGTGCTGTGAAGCATTTAGTGATGTGGAACAGATGGATGACATGATCACATTTTGACAACACATAATAGAAAATAAAAAAAGAGAGGTAAGGGTTGGGGTGAGAGAAAAAATATATTAAAATTAGTAACATCGTATGTGACATACAATGCATTAACACAATTATATGACTATTTTATCTGAAGTATGACATTTAAGCATATGCCTAACAAATACACACTATAACTACAGATTTCTGACAGTAATCCTTGAAATATGCATATATTGCACATATGCATGCTCCAGTTATACAGATTACAGTTAACAGTAGGGCATTTGTGCCACTTGTATGGAGTTTAATTTAATATAAATATTATTAAAGAAATACAGTATTGTGTAGTTGTGATTTGTGGTATTTGAACCCACAACCTCTGACTACAGTCTAATATTTGACTCCTAATGTTGGTTTGTGCTATAGAGCAATGCATGCATATTTGCTTTTACAGTTAGGATATGCATGCTCAATTTGCTACAACTGTATAAAAACCCAAAAATCTATCTTTAACTTTTAAAGCTACAATAACACTTCTCTTGTGCTGCATAAACCACTTGCTTCCCTCAGTCTCTCCATTCGGGCAAGATGAGCCTGTCTATTGAACTCACATTTGGTATTAGGTGGGTAAAGAACAAAAGAGCATTATGCATACCAGTCTTGCCTATAGTTAGCTTTCTAGTACAAGTACTCTGTTATGATCATACTTACACATCTGTGGAATGTCCGCAGTCTCAAATTCATTCAACTAATGGTTAAGGGTATCCCATTTATACCTGTGTCATATCAATGATGTCTACATTGCTCTCCAGTGCATGGGATTCCAGTAGCACTTGATACAGCTTGAGCCAAACCATTCCACACCTCAGACTTGTGTTGGGAGCCAGAACAGTCCCCTACAGAAGACTTTGGCAGTGGTGCTTTACTAGGAGTCCAATAAATATCCTGGAGCCCTAGACAACCCACCTCTGAGCTCTAAACTGGGCACCTTCCCTGCTAATGCCAGACATGTCTAATATCTGAACTAGAGCAATGGCAACTGATGCTTTCCCACTAGTTCCATTTATTGCATTTACTGGTAGTGTGCAATCCCAAGCAACAATGCCAACTATGTTTGTGCAATCTTAAGCAAAGTGTAGCAGTGCCAAGCAGGGAGGAAATAAATACTTGAAATTGGAAGGTTAATCTTACACTTGGCCTTAGTTTGAGGAGTGTCTAGTGATGTAGCTTGGAAATATGTATTGAAAATTGGAAGGTAACTGTTAGGTGAGTTTAGTTTGCAGACATGCACTGGGGGCATAAATGTCATGAACTAACACATTTGTTTTTGGCTTTACACACTGCTAAAATTGATTTTTAAAGTGTGGAATACAAACCTAGGCATAAAGGTCAAAAATTTTCTTCCACAACATTGATCTTCCATCGTTGCTACAGAAGAAGTGCTGTCAGACATAGTCAGGAATTGTTTATAAATACAGGTGACAGTTTGATGTGTTATACATGTATGTGTGTGACCTGCCAAGGTTATAGTATATAGATTCAGTTGTGTATGTGTGTTATGTAATTGTGAAGGCCATGCAAGTCAACATAACAGAATTGTACTTACAGAAATATAATAGTATACCCTCAGTCATACATCTGAAAACAGTAAGGGTGTCTTATCCCTCATACATATAATATATATCAGTTCCACTATCTAAAGTGATATACGTGAGAGTGAATATAATGGGAAGTGTAACAACAGTAAAAATGTATAGAATATTCTGTAGTAGAACCCAGGACCATGTTTATGGCAGTCCTACACTTACACCTGTTGCCAGAAGAATGTTGAAATAACACTTTATTTTTCAGTTCATTTTCAGTTTCCATCTATTTTTCACTTCATTGTTATAAACTGCACAATCACAATGGTAAAAATAGGTTGCACACACAATACTAGAACTCAGGACCATCTGTAATCCAGCTCTAGACTTAGACCTGCTGTCACAGGAGTAGTTACATGACATTTCCAAAATTCCTCACTCATTCTTAAGTTATCTGTGTTAACTGCCATGCAGTGCCATTTATTGTGTTTGTGTGGTGCCCAACAGAATTAACTGAATGATCCTTTTCAATTATTGGCTATCTGATTCCTGTCTGCAGGTGTTGGAGAACCTTGTTAACTTCTGTGCAACACCACTAAGTGAAGTTGTGTGATGAAAAGCAAAACTTACAACAATGTTTTGTTTTTGACCTTTGCACTTTTACAGACACCCTCTCTGCAGGTATTCTGCAGGTGTACTGTCTGCTTCCTGGGTGGTCCACTAGTCTGGGTTTGTGCACTGCCAGGCATAATGCAAATAAAATAGGCACAGCCAAACCTGACATTCATTTTATCCATTTCCCTTGTGTGTACTAAGCTGCACATCATACAAACACTGTCAAAAAATAAAAAAAGGGAAACTAAGGAAAAGCCATCTATGACACTACAAAATATTAGTACACATGAAATATTTGTATGTAGGTCTGGATTTAAACTCTTACTCCAATGAACCTTCAGAACACAGTAAGGATGCCTTATTCTGTTTACCACACAAACATCTTTGCAGCAGGAAACTGAAATCATTCTGCATACAACCAGCTGCAACATCATCTACAGTACTATGAAGCCATATAACAGTTATATGTATATGTATTAATTTTAGATGTAGTGTACTGATTACACAAACATTTATGAGCATTGCTTGCAAATATGCAGATCTGTCTTACCTCTCTGTGTTTGTTGTTCATGCTTGTCTTATCTGATCAGGAATCTCAGACATGCAGTCTGTAAGCCATTCTATATCATAGTCCTTAAAATGTGTGAGGATATTAAATGGCAATAATATAATATGTAGTTGCCCACAAATGAAGGGGAGATTGGATGATAATGAACAGAACCTGTGAACTGTGTGATGCTTACATTTCCAATCTTGACAAAATTACTTCTAACACTTTGTAAGTCTAACTTGACACACTCATTGGATGTAGGGCAGTCTGCATTGCTGTTGAGTTTTCCTTCTCCCTACCAGTAATCATTCACATTTGCAATCCATTAAAAACAAACACTGAGGGAGTGCCTGCACTGTGTTTACATGTATTACATGGAGCCAAGTATTTGGGATTCAGCAATTCTAATGAGTTCACTTCTGATTTGGATCTTCACCATGGTGAAAGCCCCAAATCTACACCATAAAAAGGAAGACATGTAGCTAGGAAACCTGAAGGTGAGGAGACTTGTTTATGTGGAGAACACAGAACAGAGGCTCTTACTTTGGGATATATCTGCACAGAAGATCTTGAGAAGGTATGCTTGCATTTTTCAGCTATATACTGAATATGCTGAAATATGTTTATATATATATATATATATATATATATATATATATATATTTTTTTTTTTGATTAGCAAATGCTACACTTTTATCCATATGCATTAGTTATCATAGGTTCATAGGTTCATAGGTAGGTACTAGGCTATCGGACCAAGGGCCTACGTAAGCCTAGCCAACAAGGTTCCCTGGCTTAGACCACCCAAGAAAGTTATTTTCCTGTGCCACTGTCAAGCAGAGACACAGGAAGTGATCCCCGGGGTGTATTTCTTATTTCCCATCCACTCATCAAGATTTTTCTTGAAGAGTGATAATGAAGAACTTTGCTTGACATAGATGGGTAGCCTGTTCCAGAGTATGGGAAGTCTCTGGGACAGGAATCTATCCCTCCAGCATGTCATGTTTATTGTGGTGACAAGGTTTAGGTCCCAAGAGTGTGTAGCTCAGAGGGATTGGGATTTCTTTAGGTGAAGCATGTCCATCAGCTCTGGGTTTGACATAGCTTTATATGTTAGGCAGAGATCACCTCGGAGTAGGTGATATGCTACAGAGTAAAGATGGAGTTTTTTGAGGTGGTCAGTGTAGGGCATTTGTTTGAGGCCAGTAATACTCTTTGTGAGGTACTTCTGTGGCCTTTCCAGCTGCTGCAAATGTCTTGTGAGGTACATTCCAAAAGGGGCGTTGTACTCTATAATGGGTCTAATGAGTGTTGAGTAGAGGGGAACAATGACCTCTTTTTTCCTGCATGAGAACCCTTTTATGATGAGGTGTGCCACGTAGAAGGACTTCCTGACTATTGTGGTGATGTGGCTATCAAAGGAGAGACTACTGTCCACCTGGGTCTCAAGGTCTCTTATCACACATTCTTTGTTAAGTAGATTGCTGCCTATGTGGTAGTTCATGGGTACAGAGTTCTTACCAAAGGGGGTGACACTGCACTTTTTGGCATTGAGCTTGAGGCCATGGCTCTGACACCAGGCATCTGTCTCAGCGAGGCCCTTTGGTAGGATGTCCACATCATTTGGGGACTTGACTATGGCTTCTAGTTTGCAGTCATCTGCGAACTTCATTAGCCAGAGGCCTTCTGTGTTAGCCTGTCCTTCAGAGAAGTAGATACCAAACAGGAAAGGTCCCAGGACGGAACCCTGTGGTACTCCACTTGTCACTGCTTTGAGGTCAGATTTGGAGTCTGCAACTTTTACAGTGTGGGTTCTGTCAGTGAGCCAGTTGGCAACCCATCTTGTGACATAGGGATTTATGCCTAGTTTAGTGTGTTTAGCTATAATTCCAGAATAGGGGATGGTGTCAAAAGCCTTGGTGAGGTCAGGATAGGCTGTGTGAACCACCTTTCCCTCATCTACAGCTTTGGTGACTGCCTCAAAGAAGTCAATCAGGTTCAGGAGGCATGATCTGCCTTTCACAAACCCGAACTGGGTGGGATCCAGAGTTTGGAGGTTACCAATGTCTTTGTTTATGAGTTCCATGATTTAGAGTTCCTGAGTTAGAAGTGTACTGATGGCATGGGCATGTTTGTCTGGGCATTTCAGAGGTATACATGACTGACAATACCTTAAAATGGAATGTTCTGTGTTAAATCTGTAGAAATGTTTCAGGGACATTCCATTTGATAGCACTTTTAGCATTTCATTAGTGGTTTGTTGAAAAATGTACCATTTACCTGTTCTTTTTGGGGTGGGGGAGCAAAGCTGCATTTTTGTTATGGCACAAACAAGAATAAGTTGCTATTGATACACTCCCCTTTTTTTAATACTGCAATGCTACCTTTTCTGTTTTACCTGGGAATAGTTATTTTGTAGTTATGTGATACTTATGTGCATTATCCTTCTGTTGTCTTTTAGGACTCCTAAGACTATGGCACTCAAGTTTCTCAGTCCCCAAAAACCACTCCTTAGTGACCCTGAGAATCAGGTCATTGTGGAAGCTTTTAGGCAACATGATGCATTTCTGCTTGAGAATGGGCATGGAGATATGTCAGGCAGAATGCAAATTTGGCAGCAGATAGTTGCAAATGTCAATACAGTAGGCAGCCACAGCAGGACATATGATCAGGTGCACCATAGGGTACTGACATGATCTAATATGCACGGAGGAGAACACCTGCAGTGGCCCATGATCAGATGGGTACTGGAGGCCTGCTACGCAGCCCCCACTAGCAGCAAATGAAGAGTTTCTGTCCACTGTCAGTGATCCAGACAGCTCCCAGGAAAGTGCAGAACGGCATGTCCTTGACATTAGTGCTACTGTTTCAGGGACAGCAAGTATGTCCCAGGAGGACCTTCTAGGGAGGCTTTTGTATCTCAGTTGTTAAATACTCTTGTATAGTAAAATATTTAACAATGTTTAACGAGAAATTGATTGGGGGGATTGAAGATTGCTACAGTTAACAACACATTCTGATTTATTACACATGGGGCTTAGGTTATGCTTGTCATCCAAGTTCTTGTTAAAAGTATAATTAATGGACATATAAAGGACAAAAAGTATAACCCTCTGTGTTACTATTAATTGTGATGTTGTCCTTACCTTTTGTTTAATTTCTTCCAGAGCCATCAAGCATAGGGAACATACCACCATCTGCACCTGGTAAGCTAAACATTTTTGTCAGTACTGATGAGCAGTTCAAAGTATTATAATATGTGATGTTGATGTCAGGACTGTTGTGTAATTGCTGTAGTATCTGTAATAGTGACACCACTGTTAGTTATCATATATTGGAGTATAGTATTGTAGGTATTATTTTTTCCTGTGTTTGCTGCTTATTATCACAGATAATCCTGACAGTGGAAGCGTGGGACTTCTACCACCTGATGTCAGAGTATCAGCAGACTCTGATGATGATGATGGCTAAACAGAGGCACAGTCAGGGGGTACAGAGGTTGAATCTGACACTGAGGTTGACAAAAAGCCATCCCCTGCAATTCCATCTGACACAGCCAGTAGGCCTACACCTCCCAATTCCAGTGAGCTCTCAGATATTGGACAGGTGGAGGGTAAGACAGTCAATCAGGGAAGTGTGGTTACTGCAGCTTAAGCAGCTGTTGACTCTGGCTGTAGCCAAAATGTGGGTGAGGTGCCATGCAGGAGGGTTGTTAGTGGTGCTCAGAGGAGGCCTGCTGCCCATCCTTCACCTGATCCAGGTGTCTCTTCTTGTGCCACTCAGCATAAGTTTAGGGCATCATAGAGGCACACATTCCCATAGGTCCTCCAGAGAAATGCTTAGGTTTGTAGATGTGGCACAAGCTAACACGCATGACTGCCTCCACTGTGTTGCTGATTCAATGGAATGGATGAATGACACATTGGAATAGGCAGTGTCTTTGATGGAACACCTGCTGGGAGGGAGAAGGCATGCTCATGGGTGTAGGTCAGCCACATCATCTGCTGTTAGCCAATGTGGCCATGCCAATCATGCACCCATAGTGCCAGTACTTCCACTGCTCCATCAGTGTTTGAGCTGTTCACATCCACATGTGGCAGGCCATGGGGTGATGGTCCTGGGAATCCTTGTGAGGTAACCTCATCCAGCAGACATCAGTCACATTCAGGTAGCAGTAGTGCATCTGACCTGGGCATGGACATGCCAGTGCAAATCCTGGCAGAGCCAGATCTCATAGTCGGGTACAACAATAGTGAACTGCCACCTCTACCATGCATAGCTCACACCTGTCTAACATAGCAAGACATAGAGCTAGCACAGAGCTTGGCTATGTTCATGCAGACACTCACACACCAATTTCACCTGGACAACACATACAGACACACACCAGTTTTATGGTTCAGCCATAAAGCTTAAAACTCATTTTGTCTCATTGGCCATTTGTTACTTTATCTGAATGTCTGCCTGCTTCTCTTTCTTACTCACACACACTCACTGAACTTTTGTATCTGCCTATGCTTCTTGTCCCCCCCCCCAACAATACCCTATGCAAGTGACGATAACTGTGCCATATCCCTGTTTTCTATCTTTTGAATGAAGGGATACATAAGCTTTGTGTCTGATGTTCAGTGTGCATAGCTGACTTAGCGCTTAGTATATCTGCATTTGTGATGTTGAATTGGTAATTGTACCCCTGACTTATACTGTCTTAAAAAGTTAGACAGTTGTTTGCATCAAACTTTTTTCCTTCATTATTGGTAATGATCTTGTGAGGGTTGCGAAGTCTGAAACTGAAATGTGTATGATCGCTTTCAAACTTCTCTCTTTAATGATTTTCCAGTACAAATGTGTGGTGCTAAACTGAGGGCATGCAGTCACCATCACTACTTTTGAGAGGTATGACTGTGTAAATCTTTGATACCTGAGGCCTACTACTTAAAAATGGACACATATAAGTCAAATAAGTCTCTGCTGTCACATGTTAAGTTCATTCCTGTACAAAATACCCACCTTTTACATGCTTACACTACCAAGTAACAACATGCAATGATATGGCAGTCATTCATATTATTACACAATACACTCAGGTTCAACACTTACCTTGTAAATCTAACAGTTGCAACAATTTTAGTTCAGGGTTCACTTTGTCTGATATAAACAGTACACAGCCATTACATGGGTAGGTAAAGGTTGGAAGCATTCCTTGGCATCAGTGTTACTATATGTATGTGTGTAGGAGGAAGGTTTTAAGCCCTTAATTGTGAGTGAGTGAGTGAGTGTGCTATGAGTTGTCTCTTAGGCAATGTGAGGTTATGGTGAGCACACCTATGTCTGCCTACACCCACATCAGCTGCTGGTTCCCAGTCTCACTCCTCACTTACATGTGACTGTGGTGACCTTGCAATTGATGGTGGGATGTGTGCCTCTTCTCCTTGTTGATCCCGCTGAAGCTGTTTTCTTAGGATGATATTGTGTAACATGGAACATACTGTGAATATTTCAGTACATGTACGTGGATTTTACTGCAGGGCTCTTCCAGATGTATCTAGGCACCAGAACTGTGACTTCATCAGCCCAAACACATACTCTATGATATTTCTAGTTTGAGCATGTGCCTCATTATGGCAATCTTTAGCAGATGTATATGCATTTCTGATGGGTGTCATCAGCCACAGTTCCAGTGCATAACCTACATCCCCCAGTAAATGACCCTGTGGGATATCACCCCTAGTGAATATCTGATACAGTTGGGAGGTGTGCAAGATATTTGAGGACATTGTTATTAATGTGATAATTTGTTGGTATGTCACTCTTCCCAAAGGGGATGATGATGCATTTTTTGGTATTCAACTTGAAGCTATGTTTCTGGCACCAGTCATTTGTTAGGGTGAGACCCTCTTGGAGGATGTCCACATCACTAGGGAAACTGATGTCAGCACCCAGCTTGTAGTCATCTGCAAACTTAGACAGCAATAACCCACTGGTTTTGGCCTGCACCTCAGAAAAGTATATCCCAAATAACGAAGGCCGCAAGACTGAACCCGGGGGTACACCACTCATTACAGGTGTACTGCTTGAGCTGGCTTCCCCTATTTTGCCTAGGTGGGTTCTATCAGTGAGCCAGTTTATTACCCATCTGATAACATATGGATTGATGCCTAGTTGAGAGAGTTTATCTATTATGCCCGAGTGGGGAATAGTGTTGAAGGCTTTGGCCAGGTCAAGATAGGCAGTGTGCACTGTCTTCCCATTGTCCATGGCTTTGGTAACTGCCTCAGAGAAGTCGACCAAATTTAACAGACACAACCTCCCTTTGATGAAGCCAAACTGTGTAGGATCAAGTGTTTGGAAGTTGCCAATGTCCTTGTTAATGAGGGTCAATGATAATCCATTCCATGGCCTTGCAGATCAGGCTATTTAGCCTGATGAGTCTATAATTTCCTGGATCATTGGACGCTCCACCTTTGTGCAAAGGGATGACAGTGGCTGTCCTCCACTCAGCTGGGATGAAGCTGGTACTCAGGCTTTGGTTGAATACGGTACCTAATGGTGCTGTAAGTTCCTGCCTGAGTTCATATAGGATGCAGCCTGGGATGTTATTGGGTCGCATGGAGGCTGTATTTGTAGCCTATGAGAGAGCAGTGATGACCTGTTCCCTAGATATAAATGGAAGGTTGCAGGTACTCGGGACATCCTGATTTACTGATGGGGGGACAGAGGGGTAAAGCTTTCACTAAATCTGTCAGCCAGCAAGTTTGCTATACTTACAGCATCTGTATATGTGGTGTCCTTGACCACCAGTTCTGAACAGATCTAGGTGCTTCCGTTGAGATTGTGGACATATGTGAAGAAGGCCTAATGATTGTCGCTAGCAGATGTGGCCAATTTGGACTTGAAGTTTGCTTTGGAGGATTTCACTAGTGCTCTTATTTGCTTGTTCAGGCTAAGGAGAGATTGCTTTCAATTGGGCACCTGCTCCTTCTTCGTCCTGGACAGCAATTTTTCCTTTTGTTACAGAGCTTATTTATTGCAGATGTCCACCAGACAGGTTTACTTTTCCTTGCAGAAGATGATTTAGCCCTGTTTGATATTGCTGATTCCACGCATCTCTATAAATGCTCATATAGTGCTTTGGTGTAGTTTTGGATATCAGTGCCAGTTCTTATAGAGGGGAGGGGGCTGTAAAGCTGTTTATACCAACCCTCGGGAGGCTGTACTCAGCTGTGGAGAAGTTTTTTTTTTGTTTGACCCTAGCTAGAGAGGGGTCGGGGAAGATGGTGCCTTCGAAAGTGACATGTTTTATGGTTGGGTCTAACCAGGGTGGATGATACTGAAGAGATGCTGCAGTGGTTACTCATGTTGATTAATACCACGTTCAAGATATTATCAACTCTTGTGGGGGTATCAACTAGCTGTTCCAAGGCATTTGAATTAACGAAATCGAGGAATCTTTGGGCATTTGTGTTCTGGCATAAGTAGTTTCTTCCAGTCTATGTTTGGGTAGTTAAAGCCACCCAGGATCAGGGTAAAGGGTTGAATCTTGATAGATTTGAGGAGGTTCAGATAGGCAGATTGGGTAGCTTGAGTCAGATTTGGGGGCCGGTAGCTAACTATGATTTGTATAAGGGTCTTGTCAATGGTCAACTGCACCTGGAGTGTCTCCTGTGCATCATACTGTTTGACCAGACTGGAAGTGTGTATGTGTTTAATATATATTGAAACTCCACCTCCTTTGGCTTTACCGCCCACACTTTGGGGTCTGAATGTATGATAGAATGAGTAACCAGGTAGGGCTGGGGTGCTTTCCGCAGCTTTGAACCAGGTTTCTGTGACTGTGCAGATGTCATCATTTTCCAGGGTTACAAATGCTTGCAATGAGTGCAGTTTCATGTTTAGACTCCTAGCATTTAGCAGGATGAGCTTTAATTTGCGTTTTATTTAAATTTTTATGTTGGTAGTTTTAACCTCATCACTTTTCTTAAAAAAGGCACTATGGGGGAGGCAAGAGCCTTTGCCAGAAGCCTGAAGCCAAAGTGAAACAGATGCATGCCTTCTCCGGCAAAGCATCATGGTCTGTTGATCATATCTTCCCAGGCTGTCAGATACTGGATCCCCTTGGAATGACACTAAAAGCTAAGCTAATTGTTAAAGTTAATCATTTTATATTTGCATTGAGGCATCATTCTGGGTAATAGTAGAATGTTGCTTAAGGCTTGGGACATACATTCCTGGGACACATATTCAACAAATTCAATCATGTCTCTCTTCATATAGTCCAGGGAGGTATGTCTCAAGTCATTCACACCAACATGGTCTGTGGCAGAGTCATAACAATACCTGTTTTTGAGAGACTTGAGTTCATTTGTGCTATGGTGGTTTCTGGCCCCAGACCGTCAGCTAATCGTGACTTTTTCTTTATCCAGCCTGGTGAGAGGCACATCTGTTTGTCTAACAATGGAGTACCCTATAACTAATATGTTGACCTTATGGTTAAGCCTTAATGGTTGTGAGACACGGGTGTGTGGACTATGCATGGCATGTGGTGTGGAGGGCTGTAGAGAGCACGTATGTTTTTGCCTCAGAGGTCTCCTTTGTTTGGGTATGTTTTTGTTGAGGACCTCTGCATATGTGGGTGTGTGTTGTATCAGTGTGGGTGGTGTTTGAGGCATAGTTATTGTGTTGACAACCTTCTCAGTGCCAGATATACTGGCTTGTGGGGGAGGGAGCATAGACTCTAGGTTCCTAATGTAATTGTATCTCTCACAAATTGTGTTCCTATGTGGTAGTAGTAGATGGTTGTCCATGTACATTAGGCAGCTGCTACACTACCTCAGGATGCCCATATCAACCAGACTAGCAGGAGAAACTGAAGGAAATTGTTTATCCATATTTGTCAGAATCTAAGAGAGAAAGGCCAGGGAGAGTTCCAGTGCATAACCTACATCCCCCAGTAAATGACCCTGTGGGATATCACCCCTAGTGAATATCTGATACAGTTGGGAGGTGTGCAAGATATTTGAGGACATTGTTATTAATGTGATAATTTGTTGGTATGTCACTCTTCCCAAAGGGGATGATGATGCATTTTTTGGTATTCAACTTGAAGCCATGTTTCTGGCACCAGTCATTTGTTTGGGTGAGACCCTCTTGGAGGATGTCCACATCACTAGGGAAACTGATGTCAGCACCCAGCTTGTAGTCATCTGCAAACTTAGACAGCAATAACCCACTGGTTTTGGCGTGCACCTCAGAAAAGTATATCCCAAGACTGAACCCGGGGGTACACCACTCATTACAGGTGTACTGCTTGAGCTGGCTTCCCCTATTTTGCCTAGGTGGGTTCTATCAGTGAGCCAGTTTACTACCCATCTGATAACATATGGATTGATGCCTAGTTGAGAGAGTTTATCTATTATGCCCGAGTGGGGAATAGTGTTGAAGGCTTTGGCCAGGTCAAGATAGGCAGTGTGCACTGTCTTCCCATTGTCCATGGCTTTGGTAACTGCCTCAAAGAAGTCGACCAAATTTAACAGACACAACCTCCCTTTGACGAAGCCAAACTGTGTAGGATCAAGTGTTTGGAAGTTGCCAATGTCCTTGTTAATGAGGGTCAATGATAATCCATTCCATGGCCTTGCAGATCAGGCTATTTAGCCTGATGAGTCTATAATTTCCTGGATCATTGGACGCTCCACCTTTGTGCAAAGGGATGACAGTGGCTGTCCTCCACTCAGCTGGGAATTCACACAAAGGTAACATTTTTATACCAGCAAGATAAAATACCCTTCCAAAGCCACACCTCAAGGCAATCAGATAACACAAAAGCTCTTTGGCCAATGTTTCCACCCCGGAATTAGTTCACTACAAACCCCCTATCCCCTGCTGCCCCAGAGAGCTGTAAAGGACTCCCTATATGGAACCAGTTAGTTCAAGCTGAAGTACTGTGCCAAATGCCTTAGAACAGAAATAAAAAAAAATTCAGCAAAGATCAGAAAATAAAATTCAGCTAGAGGTCAGCAAATATATAAATGCAGATACAGAAAATTAAATAATTCAGTCAAGCAAATAAATAAAAACAGTGCAGTACTGTTAAGCAAATAAATAAAAACAGTGCAGTACTAGTAAAAAACACTGAACAGTTAGATAGAGTGCAAAAAGTATACTTATGTTAGCTCTGTATTTCCAGATTGTTTAAGAAACATTCTCAGTCAGGCATAATGTTGCATCTAGCAAGATAAGCAGACATTCCATCTTGGATTGGTTGCTAAGCATACATTTCAGCTGCTTATGCTGTAATTTGCATGCCACTGTGTTTATCTTGTTTGCACAGCTCTGCACAGCTCTACACACTATATAGAGCTGCTTACTGAATCCAAAACTGTGCACTACTGACACTGTGTAAATGGACCATGTAGGCTTTATTGAATCTTGCGGAGAATGTATATGTATGTGCCTGTAAATATATACATTTTATAATATGTAAACAATCTTTTTATATTGTGTTAAATACAGGGCTCCTACTCTTTTTGATAGATGCCTTGGGATGTTTTATATCAACTTTCACCAACCACCAACTGAGGCAGATGAAACCTTGTTTTAACATCTCATCTGAAGTGCAACATTCTTAGGTATACAGTACCTACCTTATGCTGCACTGTAATATCAACAATGTATTTTCCTCATGTAGGAATAGAACCCACAGCCTTCGCCACTAAAGGTGAGTGCATTACCTGCTGAAGCACTGACACTGCTAGTACATAGATGTATATGTATATACATAACTATATGTATATAGATCTAATGAAGTTAGTCTAAACTTCAGTAGATCGACATGAAAAACATCAACTGCAAAAGGTAAAAAAAAAACTAATGTGCATAATCCAAAGCATAACCTCAGAATATGCAAAACAAAATATCCTTCTTTTGCAGAGTGACATGATTGCCTTCCTCACCCATATGGGGGATGCACCCCCACACCCTATGCTAATTATATATTACTGATTCTGAGATCACATAATTCCCAGGGAAGGGGCATATTCCCTAGTCCCAGGAATTTTCAGGCTCTCACATCTGCTGACGATCTGTTTTGTTGAATAAAGTGATTATATATGTATATATATCTGTATATCTCTATCTATATCTACCTCTATATATATATATATATATATATATATATATATATATATATGTCCCCTTTGAAATCTCGAAATACTGAAAGATCAACTGTCAGTATCTTGAGACAAAAATAATGAAAGTGCAGTTATTCGAAACTGCACTTTAATGAATGCTAGTTTACCGAATCTGCAGTCGTTGTGTTATGGTGTGCTTTGTCTTTCAGGTGCAGAGTGGTCTGGGATTTAGACATGGCTGGTGATGTGTGGTTGTGTATGGAGATTCAGGTAGGTTTTAACTGTTTTAGGGTTTTGGGTATTGTTTGGGAAGTTTTGGGAGTAGGTTGGGGTAGAGAGGTGAGAGTGTGTGTGTGTTAGTAATGAAGGTGATGAGTTTTGTAAATGTTAAGTATGTGTGTTTTTCACATGCATGTTTGACAGTGTGCAAAGTAAGTGTAGGGCATGTAACAGTAGCTTGCACCCCTACTTAATACATAGGTTATATGGGTTTTATTGGTGTGTGTTTTGTTGCTTTGTTACGGTGTAGGCAGGGAGGTATTGTTTGTGATTTGGTGGTGGAGGGTATACTAAAGAACTGAATGTTGCTAGCTGTAAATCTGGTATTATGAACTTTCAGTATAGTGACATTTTTTTTTTAATTTTTCGTTGTAGTGTGTGTTTGGTATTTTCATCTCGAGATACTAAAAGTCGATTTTTCAGCATTTCGAGATTTGAAAGCAGACCTATTGTGTGTTTGTGTGTGTGAGTTTGTGTGTATGTTTGTTTATATTACTCAAATGAGAACTTCGGTGAATGTCCAGACTTTTGCCTAACATTTTTTTTCAGTTTCTACTAAAATTTGTCTGTTTCTGGCAAATCATTAAGGAGTAAAGTCACTAAATAATGATAGACATTTGAGTTTCAGACCTCTTATCCTTCAGAGTTCTTCTCCTTCAGAAAATTATGTCAAAGCAAAACCTGCCATTCTAGCAATTTCCAAAGTTTATAAGAGAAATATTTAAAATTTGTCCTTGATTTGGACCTTTGTCCCCATAGTATATTTTGGCTTTGTCCAGAATTCTTGCAGTAAGATTTAGATAGGTTTAGGATCTACCTCAGTTGTGCTTGAGTCTTTTACAAATATCATATCTCATGCATTTATTAAATAAAAATGTCTTTGCTAAGAACTCTTTAGTAGTCTGTGTATTTCCATTTTGGTGTCCAAGGTATTAACCTCTTACTTCAGATACCCACTCTGTTTACTCAGTTTAAAATTTTCTTACGGTATTCTTTTGTGCTAAACTGGGTTTGGTTACTACTAGTATTTAGATATCAAACTCTAGCCAAGCGTGTTTGCTTTTCAGAGTAGTCTGAGTTCAGCATGATTTGAACACCTGAAAACAAACACAGGATATGCAAGTGTTTGTTGCAACTGGGAAAAGGTTGGTTCCTTTACATATCATAGAGTGTATACTTTGTTGACCGTATTAGTTGTGTTGGCCTATGGTCTATTTTCATGGGAAGAGCTGAGGTGGTAGTCATACTAACTTGGAGAAATTTATCCAAGACTCAGAAGAAATTTTTACACTCTTGTCTTGTGTGATGCAAAGATGGAGGATGGTATTGGTCATAACTGTGATCGCAATTCCAGAGAGGCATTGAACGTAACAACAGAACTAATCACTATGGTTAGCACATGGATTCAGTTTCTGAATTCAGCCTAAAGAACTGTCAGACAGACAGCTGCAGGAAATGGTAGAGGAAGATGAACTTTCTGCAAATGTTTGTCGAATTAGATGATTTAAAAAAAAGCACAACCAATTCAACTAGGTAATGGTGAGTCAGGTGACTTGCATGATGGTAAACAAGTGGTGTGATGAGAAATTATGGCTGGCTGGTAAGCTACGACAGTTTTACACTAACTCTTCATCTTTTCATTGTCTGCAGCACTTGTATAAGAGTGATTTTGATTAATTTTTTAAAGCATTTCACTCTGTTGACAAACTGATGATTCATCAGAGTGAAGTACACTATGTTAAACAGAGAGTACAGTTGAGGTGAAGTCGTAAATAAAATGAATTACTTTCTCTGTTCTAACAGAGATTCAAGCTTGATGCTCCACTGGGATTTTAAGACCACAAAGTTCTATTTATGATGTTGAGAAGTAAATAAGAAAGTGTAAAAGAATGTAAGTAAAGAATTATTTCATTTAGAAATTAACTTTATACCAAGAGAGGGCATAAACTGTATCTCCCAGGGATATTGAATGCTCATTTATAAATGAGATCATTTTGTGAGGATATGGTAAAATAGTGGAATGTGTAAAAAAAGAAAATTTGAAAGGCGAATACTAAATGTTAAAGATAATTGAATGAAAGAATGTGAAAAAATATACTGAGCAAATTTTGGGATCACATATGGCTTCAGGAAGTATTAATGACAAGCATGAGCGCAACAAATGTATAAAGAAAGTAAAGAAAGGACAAAAGAATCACTCAAGAAGCAGATGTATATACAATAAATGAAAGATAAGAAAGAGCAAATCCACTGGGAACAAAAGAAGTGGAAAATATGTTTTTATGGAAGTGTTAAAGTAATGAGCAGAAATGGTAAATGAAGAGGAAAGTTGAAAACATTTAAAACATTTATATGAGGGAAAAATCTAGAAGAAAATTAGAAAGTATGTTAAAATGTTTATGTGAGCTGGTAGAAAGAGAGCTTATCTTCTCCTTAAGCTTCTCTGTTTCTGTTTAGTGGTGTTAACAAGAGGGGTTAAGAGGGTCCTAGACTCCCTAATGAAAATATTGGCTCCTTGCTTCTACAGGTGAAATACTATTTGAAAAGAAAAACTCTTCAGTACTTTCTGATGCCTTGTTGAACAATAAGTATTGAAACACATTAAAGCAGTAAAATGTAAGGACTAGACACTGCTTGCTAGTATAGTGCACTAAACGTGGACAGTTTAAAGCAGTATCTTGGAGCTGTCCTGGTATGCTGGATATACCCTTGGGAAGCTGAGCTTGGAGAATACTTTAGTGTCTATTGCAGGTAGGCAGGCTTTAGTAAATTATCTTGCTGTTCTCAATACAGTACCTGTTTCCTGATGTTCATGTTCCACTATCAAGGCAACCTCATTTCAGGAGACATTAGAATGGCCTATCGATTGTTTTCTTTAAGTGCATCTTCTATATGAGAGATAAGGGAAACCTGACTTTGCTCAGACACTGTGTATGGCTTCATATCACTCTCACCCTACAACCCCACTTCTTATCTTCCCTTACATTATTTAAATAAACACCTTTATTAACAATCCAAATCACTTCTTCCTAACCTCTCCTCACTTCTTCCATATCTCCTTCTATTTCCATTATCCACCTCACAAACTCCTTTTTCCTTTTCCTTTCTTCTGCATTTCTCCATAACACTAATCCCATCCAAATCTTTACCCTGCCAGCAGCCCCTCATATATTGCACCCTTAACATAACTTATTAGTCTTACTACATTTAACTTATCCAACATATATTACCTTATACTTACTCAGCAGTTTTACATACATATATCATCCTTGACTTATATCACTAAAGAACTGAATTACCCTCCAAACCAATCACCCTTGCACTCTTTACATCTCATTTGTGCTCCTTTATCTATCCTATTATCCCAGACACATTTCCACTACATTTACCTAAATTCTAAGATAATCCTTTTTATATGTATCCCTGAATTCCACTGTCATGTTCTATCACATTGTAGCACTTAGCTGCACTTATCATTCTGCTGTAACCTGTATAATCTCAACATTTAACATCCTCCTCATACAATTTTTCTTTTCATGCTATCTCGCAGCCCCTTATTACTAGAAAATTGCTTAGATCATTCTCTCTCTCAACCTCATTCTTGTTCATCTCCCCCCATTATTTGAAATATACCCCTCAACCTTTACCTACACAAGACAACCATATGTGCTACAAATCTACTTCTGTCAGAAATTTCTCACCAGTTTTTCTTCAGAAAATCACTCTCTAAATTGCATTGTCTAATAATGAGGATAATCTTAGCTAGTTATATACAGTTTAAACCAGGCCTTCCCCTTATAATCCAACCCCCACCATCACAACAATTACCTCTGCAGAGACTTACAGCTAGCATAAATACAACACCAAACACACACATAATGCTAACAATTTCAAACTTCCCTGTTTGCATATGTGCAGTATTAATAGCAGATGGGCAGGCTTAGAGTCACGGCTACCAGAAGTGCCTCATACAATAGGAATAGCTAAAAGGTGGTTAAGAAAAAAACAGAATCCAGCAGTCAGTTCCAACACAAGGGCTCCAAAATTCCACTTTTATTTCAAAAACAGTTGTAAAACCTGTCAAAAAAGAAATTAACTATTCAACATAACACTGAATGGTTGAGCACCTTCTTCTTAATGAATTAACATCATCAGAATCATCAGTCACAATCCCTTTCTTTTAGTGAAATAGATGACAACTAGTAAAAAAATAAGAAAGAATTACAGAATGTAGGCTTTCTGTAAATTCTAGTCTCAAATCCACCTACGAAAGACTGTGAAATCTCAGTGTCTGAGTAATTCACCTTGTCCTTGTAACTGTATAAGTGAACTGCAAAAAGTCTGTAAAGGAATTTTTTGCTTGATTTGAAAATGTTTACGAGTAAGCTGAATTTTTGCATTTTATTTAAGAATAAGGATGAGAGGACTGAACAGCTTTTGAGGTGGAGAAGAAAGAGCTTGGGTAACCCCCATTTATACCCTGTGATTAATATGTCTGAGAGAATTTGTGAAAGGGACCTACATGATTCCTTGAGATGGAAAAGTCATGGTAATTTTCTCAATCTTACCATGCAGGATAGAACTGTATTGAATTCTATTAGATCTGGGATGATATTAGGTATATGAAACCTGATAAGAGGGGTGGTCTGGTAATCATGGATACTCATGACTATTCAGGACAGATATACAATCTACTGTTAGACAATAATGTTTACAGTGCTGTCTCATTAAATGAGATCAGTATTGCCTACAGAGGCATCAAGGTGGTTCTGGACAAGTTTTTATTTTTGATGTGATATCTCAAGAGTTATATGATTACCTGAGGGTACCCTATCCAATTATACCTAAAATTTTTGCCATTCCAAAGATTAATTCTAATTTAAATGACCCACCATTAAGACCAGTTGTTGCAGCAGGTGGGTCATATACTGAACCATTGGCCAAGTACATAGATTTTAATCTTAAGAACATCTTAACGGATTTCTACTACATTGTGAAAAACTCCTGGGACTTGATCAATAAACTTTGATTGGTGAATGATATTGATCAATGTGTGTTTACTACTTGTGATATTAAAAGTTTATTTTTAGTTATTCCCATGAATAAGATCTGTTGTGGTTTGGTGACCTATTTCCAGACATGGTAATATGACTTCAACAGAGGTAGCTCTCTTGCAAGAGTTGATGGAAATGGTTTTAAATAACTTTTTAACCTTTAATGGGAAATGTTTCAAGCAAAAGCTAGTATGGCTATAGGGTTGCTTGTGCCCCCATATTTGCAAACACAGTACTCCTAAAATGGGAGTTGGATTTGGTTTTCAAAATGCCCTCCTTTGAAAAAATGTGTTGGGTACTTCAGATACCTGGATGATTTGCTTATTATCTGGAAGGGGAATGACAGTTTACTGATTTTTTTTTACTTCACTGTAAACATTTATTTTTTTTCCTTAAGAAGTTACAAAACTTAGTGTTGGCTACTTCAAGAAAAATTGGAAACTAAACTTCTAAGTAGTATCTTTTCTTTTTTTTTTTTTACTTTAACATTTTTTTTAGTTTGAAGTATGATATTTTGCAGACATTACATAAATTCAAAATGAAAAACATATATACAATTCTAAAACCTATAAATATCAGAACATTATGGAACTATATACATTAGTGTCTATACAGGAAAAAGCAATAATACATTTAAGTAGATTGTGAAGAATGATAAATCATTTCATAAATCTTTGTCCATTTTCTCAAATGTTTCCAGTATTTTCATCCAAGAGTTATAAAGTGATGTAGGTCTGGTTGTTTTGTTCTTTAGTGTAGATATTTTCATATGTCCAACCATCAAGGATAGGTTTTTAAACTCCTTAAATGTGGGAGAAGACGTGCTTTTCCAGTGTATGGTGATAATTTTACGTGCAACTGCCATCAGTGCCCATAGTATCTTCAAATCTTTTTTTGGCACACAATCCAGGATAGGGGTGTTGAATTATATCATTGATTTTGTTAATTGATAATTATCATTGAAGACAATCTGAAAAAAATAATAATATTTTTCCAATACAATGTGAGACACTTACAATCATAGAAAATGTGTTGCCAGTCAGCTCTTATTTTAGTTTGAAATCTCCAGTATTTATCTTCACTAGCAAATAATTTGGCCTATTTTGTGTGGTGCTTAAAAACTTCTGTTTAAATATCTCCAAGTGAATAACTGCCAATATATTGACAAAGTTGATTGTTTTGATGATTTTAAGATAATCCTTTTCTCTTCTTCATTAGGAGGGTGGTTGTTTATCTGTGTATAGTAATCCCAGAAGTTGACTACAAAGTAGACTTTTGTTTTTTTTAATACATTTGCAAATATTAGACAGGTAACCATTACCTTGATAAGGTTTATTTGTGATTATAATAAGATATTCAATAAATTCTGGAACAGTTTGTCTGACTGTTACTTGCATTTGTTCAGTTCTATTTATTAGGTATTGTCTTAGATTTTGTAGAAGCAGCCATGAATCATTATTTATGTTATATTTGTTAATTATTTGATCATTAGTTAATATTTTCCCTAGTTCTACCAGCTGATGCCAATAGTTTATTATATCGTTCTTTAGTATATTTATTTTTTGAATTTGGGATGTATCAACAATAATAGGTGTAAAGGCTATTGGAAAGGTCAGAAAAAAAACAATAATTAATATTTGGGACTTTGTTTATATATTTTTTTAAAAGTTGTTAAGGTAATATTTATATATTTTGAAGGCAATTTATTGCTTTAATTTTCCCTACTAGGTGATCTTTTAACAACCAGACTAGTGGTGATGATATGATGGTTGAAAAGTCTTTTATATGATTTTGACTAAGTTCTATATAAATTTGTTCACATATTTGTTTCCAAATAGGCATGTAATGAGTATTTAACCATAAGGTTATATATTTGACAACAGATGATAAAATATATGTCTCAATGTCTGGTAGATTAATTCCTCCTTCTTCCTGATTTGGTAGATGTTTATTTAAAGCAATTTGAGGTTTATTTGGGAACCACAAGAAGTTTAGTATTAGTATGTTAAATCTTTGGATGATATTCCTGGGAGGTGGCAATGAAAAGCTTTGTGTTAGATATAGTATCTTGGGAAAAATTACTGACTTAATAAGATATAGTCTGTCTCTCCCATTGTGAATATATATTTGTTCCAGTTAGATATTGCTTGCTCTATTTTATCTAATGATTTTTTTTTATAATTAAATATAAGTGAGTCTGTTAAATCTCCAAGCAGATATATATACCTAAATATAATATTGTGTTGCCTTCTGCTAGGAATTTGGAATTTTTTTTATTTATATGTTTCTTTTTGGTATTGCATGACATGAATTTTGTTTTGTTTTCATTAAAGTGTAAACTTGAGACACTTTGAAAGTCTCTTATGTCATTAAATAAAGCCTGTAAAGATTTGTTACTGTCTGAAAGAGTTAGAAGATTGTCATTAGCAAAAAGTTATAGTTTAAGGTTCAAAGTTTTGTTAATATGTATTCCTTTAATGTTATTGTTTGACCTAACTTTATTTTCAAAAGTTATATTAGTAAGGCAAATAGCAATAGTGATTAAAGGACAACCTTGTTTAGCTCCCTTTTTAAATTGTATAGGTCCTGATCTATATGATCCTAATTTAACATATGCTATAGATTCTTTATATAATGATTGGATGAGTGTTAACATTTGTGGGAAAATTATATCCTTTTAAGACTAATGTTAGAAAGTTCCAGTTAACAGAATCAAAGGCTTTGTTAATGTCTAGAGAAAGTATGTTTAAATCAAAATGTATTTGTTTAGTATAATCTATTAATGTCAAAATTATTTTAAGGTTGTCATATGCATTTCTTTCTTTGATAAAGCCTGTTTGGATTAACATGGTGAGAAAGTTTTTGATTCTGTCTGGATATATTGCCATGAACATTTTATAATCTATGTTTAATAATGATATTGGTCTATATGATGGGCATTGTTTCTCATCTTTGCCTTCTTTAAGTATAGGGGATAGCAGTGAATATTTCCAGGAAGGTGGGATATTTATATCTTGTTTTACTATGTTATATACTTTCAAAAGTAAAGATATAGCCTGATTAGGGATTAATTTATACATTTCAGTTAATATATTATTTGGGCCAGGTGCTTTATTTACTTTAAGTTTTTTAATTTGTGATTTCAGTTCTGTCATAGTAATTGAATTACTTATAGTGTCTATCTGATCTTGTGTTAACTTAGTAAGAATTTTATTTTCAGTGTAATTTTGTATATCTTTAGTGGGTATTTCCTGAGAATTTAAAGAATTATCAGAGTTGTATTGTTGTCTAAATGCTTCCAAAATATTATTTAGATATGTTACCCTTTTCTTAGTATTAGGTATATACATTCCTTTAATTTGTTTAGATTTTTTTTTTTGTTCTGTTTGCTAATTGTTTCTAGTGCTTTGGATTTGTAGAATAAGAATTTAGTTTTATTTTCTCTAGATTAATCATAATCTTATGATGTAATATTTCTTTATATTTACTATTGGTTTGTAATAGTTCCTGAACTAAGTCTGCATTTCCTTTTTGAACTTACAGCTTTAGTTTATCAGCTTTCTTTTGTAATTCTAACAAATCTTTATTCCAGGTTTTCCTTTTGTTAATGTACCAAGATAATACCTTCCCATATATATATATATATATATATATATATATATATATATATATATATATATATATATATATATATATATGGTTTTAATGAGTCCCAAATATATATTTCAGAGATGTCTTCTGTTATGTTTAAGTCTAGAAATGTTTTAATTTCTTTTTCAAAAAATTCTTTAAACTCTGTTAGTTTTGTGATGTAAGAGGGTATTTTTGTGATGGGATTTGTATCTGTATGCTTAAGTTCTATCTCAAAAACTAGAGTGTTATGGTCAGATAGTGGACAATTTATTATTTTAACTTTATCAATGTTTGTTATTAAGTCATTAGATATGTATATCCTGTCTATTCTAGAGTTAGTTCTATGCCTATATGAGTAAAATGAATATATTAATGAGTCTGGGTCAACAAATTAATTTATATCTTTTTCCACATTGTGTCTGTGAATTTTAAAAGTGCCTTTGATATTGGCAGTTTTCTTCTTGCAGTTTTTGAATCTGTGTCCTTGTCATCTATTATACAGTTAAAATCTCCTGCTATTATCAAGCTACCTTTGGCTAAGTGGATTATTTCTTCAAAATGATGCTTAACTGTTTCTAGTCCAAGTCCTGGTATCCAGTATAAATTTACTAAAGTATAGATTTTCTTATTTAATTCCATAGACACTAGACAAAGCATAATAGATGTATCACAATTGG
Source organism: Protopterus annectens (assembly GCF_019279795.1). Classification (NCBI taxonomy): domain Eukaryota; kingdom Metazoa; phylum Chordata; order Ceratodontiformes; family Protopteridae; genus Protopterus; species Protopterus annectens. The sequence continues at coordinate 213,628,351 of NC_056734.1, forward strand.
TGTTAATTATTCTGGGAGATATAATTTCACTACGGATTAATATGGCTACTCCTCTTTTCTTTTGTTTATATTGAGAACTTGCTAGTACTGTGTAGCTAATATTAATATTGTTTATATCTATGTCTAACAAGTGTGTCTCTTGTAAAAATAATATTTGCGGCTTATGTAAGCTTATATATTTGAATAAACGTTTCCTCTTATTACTATTGTTCAGACCATTGACATTTATAGATAAACATTTCATATTTTACTTTATGTGTGATTTGTATGAGCGCTTATGGAAGCAATTTTGACCCTTGGTTTTGTTTTATAGAAATGCTTTGATTCTTTCTTCATATATGTATTCTGTATATTTCCTGTAGACACCAAACCATTATAAAAGAAAAAAATGAACTGCTAATCTTATGATTTCAAATCGTATAATATAATCCCTATCTCTATGAGGTAAAATACCTCTTTGCCTGACTAGTAAAACTACGCAGACAAACTTTCTAACCTTGTGAATAGTGTTTAGACTAATCTCGCTGAACCTCTTAATCAGTATAACATTATTTACATAGCTTAAAAGAAGAATATAATCAGCTAAAAAAGTAAACGTGAAAATGTGAATAAAAATATTATCTACACATTTAAATTTCATAACACGCTTAACACAGTAACAATGCTCTTATTTTATATATAAGTTTCCAATCAGGATCCAAAAGTAAGACTCCAAACTTAACATTCAGTATTATTTCAAAATCATGTAGTAGTTTACATGTCATTCTAATACAATCGAGTTGTTTTTGGTTCCTATTAAAGATATTCCGGTTCCTTTATATGAAGTTTAGATTAGGTACTTTGTTCAGGTTTCACATTATTTTATATTCTTTCTGAACCATTTAGCAATATTTAATTATGTCTATCTTGTCTTATACTCGTCATAAAGATAACTTAATATTAATAATATACTTCTAAATAAATATTGCCATCTGTATATAAGTATGGAGTATATTCTAAAAACAGAGCTATAATAATTGCTCGTTAAAACAAATGAAATGACTGACTTTCTGGGTTTGCATGAACCAAATGTCTAGTAACTTTCTGTAACAGAAAAGGGGGCTATGTTCCTGGAAATGGTAGCATCTATTACATTACAGATATAAATAGTTTAATGATGAAGTGCTACATAGAGATTGACAAAATGTTGTAACCATATAAAGAGCTGTAATGTGTAATGGACAGGAGTTTAAACCTATGAGGTTTCCATACATATTAAATTATTTAAGATACTTTTCCTTTATACCATCACCAGTCCATGCCATCGCATCTTGCCAATACTTCAGTAGCATACACAAGTTTTAGTGTGACAAGTATATCTATATAGGTGATAAACAAGTTTCTTTTTAATAGAAAAGTGTCTAAGTCACAATGCAGTTCATGTTTCAGTTGCTGCTAATAAATACTTTACCAGAATACAGCAGCTGTCCTTCTAATTTTGAAAACAACCATAGAGGATATCTGAAGATTGCAGCAGCTGCTAGTAAGATTTCCACCAAAAATGCTACATTAAGATTCAGTTTGCTACTCTCTGAGAATCGATGTTCATGATAGCCTTACAGATACTTGTATAATAACTTTTAGACTAAATAAAAATCTAAGTCAAATATTGGTCAAAGTGAATCAGAAACAGGGCTGGGACTTGAAACATCAAGTTAAGAAGAATGTTAGAGTATAGTCATAACTAGTTTATGTAGCACCCAATTCAGTGACTCAGTTTAACTATATCAAACCTTTTGCTACATATGTGACAAACAGCGTGCTATAGCTAATTCATCATATAAGAAATGTTGCAAGCCTGACTGTAAATGTAGCATCTGCATTAATTTTTGAATGCTGATACACAGATCTATAATTATCAAAACACATGTAGTGGTGTAGCAATGTTTTACTGGATCTGTTAACAGTGTTTCTGCTGAACTTGTGTTATAGTATCTTCTTTAGTATTCAGACCGATCAACTGTCTCTGTGTTGGGAGAATTTACCTATTTTTATATCTGATTTACCCATGCATATGATATACTCAAGAAAAGCTGCTTGTCATTAAACATTTCTATTTCACTTAATGCTATTTACGTGTTCCAGTAATATGTGACAAGTGCTCATTTTGTATTTCTACTTACAGAAGGACAAGCTGGTAGGGGTTCAATGGAAAAGCACCTCATTTAGCATATTTTTTGGTTTTAATAATGTGTACAGGATAACTGAAACGTAAAATTTCTCATTTGATGTGTCAGGTAGTTTGAATAGCTGTGTTCGTGTTTTAACGAGTGTTTATTTACATGCGCTTATGGTTAGCAGTACTGATATTGTAAAAAGCTAGTGTACTTCCACTTTTTGCATCTCTGCATTATGAGGTTGTGATTACGCACTTTAAAGAGACGACATACACAGGGAAAGAATGGTCGCAGAACGAGTTTAACGTTCCTGGTGTGGATAATGCTTTAAAATTCATGTAGACAGCTCGAGAAACAGGCGGGAAGGAAAATATGATTTTTCTCCTTCTTGAGTAAGGTAACATTCATGCGACTATAATGTATCGTTCACGGTTGTATAATTTGTAAATGTAACTGCTCCTATGCCAACTACAAAATGCTGCAAAGCACAACACAAACTGAAAGTTTGATTAATTGCTCCTGCAAGTGTTCTGTTTTAGTTTAAAAAATCCAATACTTGTAATTAAACATCTAGTTTAAGGAGGAGTGTAACAATAAATTCTAAACATTTTAATAGCCTTGTTAGTTCATTTTATCACAAAGTAATCTAACATTTACATAGCAGTGAAATAGTCTCTATGACAACTTGATAATCAGGAATGTTCATTGATAAAGCAAGATTTACTAGCTGTTTCTCTAAATAATCCAATTAATTTAGAGCATCCAGTACTGAATATTTAGTTTAAGACTACAACCAATAAGAAAGTTCAAATACTTTATGCAACCATTTAATCTATCATATCAAGGACTTATCAAGCATTTGCATTTCAGAGGATGCTCATATAAAGACATTTCTATTTGTTATTGATTTATATGTAAACTATATGGAAATCTTTATATATTTATAAGTTTAACCAAATGAATATAAAAGAAATTGATAAATGACTGTAGTAAGGAAATTGCTCTATTTTAATAATTCTAATAATAACTGTAAAGGGGTACCTATTTCATGTCGGTATGAAGACAAGAAAACACTCTTTTTTTTTTTTTCCAAACATTTACATTATGTAAAATATGAATGTTTATTTGTCCTTTAGTTTTTTCTTCTTTTGTTCAACAGTCTTCCAGTTGTTGGGTTCTGCATTTCTTTTGGGTGAACTGTTTGACCATTCCATAGATTCTTCTTGTGTTAAGATGTTGTTATTAGAAAGATACTTTATTGCTGAGTCCACCATTTCAAAGATTTTTATTCCCTCTGGTAGGAAGATTCTCAGTCTTGCTGGAAACAGAAAATGAGTTTTCAGTTGCTTCTTTTTTAGAACTTTTATTATTGGTAGGAATTCTTTTCTTTTGGAAACTACTTTAACAGAATGGTCATTATCAAATCTGATTAAAGCATCATTATACTTGATGGGTGAATTTGCCCAGGCATTTCTTAAGATAAGCCCCGGGATTCATGAAGCTTGTGCCAGCCGCAGGCATAACGTAGGCGATATAATGGCAAATATGGCCATCAAGCGATTCAGGTACGATCCAATTCCATGTGCACTACCGGAGTACGCCAGAACTGCGCAGCCCCCGGCTTAGGTATGCTAATCACCCCATGTGCAGTGTCGCACCATGCAAATGAAGCCATATAGCAATTCATGAAGTGGTGCAGGCATAGCGTAAGCCCACGGAAATGTAAACCAAAAAACACGGTTTACATTTTCCCAAACAGAACATCAGAGCTATGGAAGAGGGCCAGACCCAGGTATCACAACGTTAACATATGCCAATGGCGAAATACACAGCCAATGGCATAAGAAAAGATGCACAACACGTAAATAACAACATTTAATGTCATGTCCACAGTAACTCACAGCACAACCGCAGGGCATGTGTGCGGAAGCTGTAACATAAAGAAATAATATAAAAATGTAATAAAATCGCAACGTAATAGAAATCAGGTTTACAGCATAATACACAATGGTAGGCATGGAACACCACAACCAAGGTGCAAGGGTTGCTAAGGGCCTGCGATAGTGTTCGGCGTGGTAACTATGAATTAGTAGTCAATGCCATGCAAATGAGGCAGATAATACTGAATCGCAAATGTCCCGCCGGATGAAGGTTGTACCATACGGCGCAGCAGTATAACACCGAGGAGTGGCTCAGAGGAGATACATGACATCAGCAGAGGGGTGTGCCACCGTAGCAGTAAGCACATTGGAGCAATGCAAATCTGGCCTGTCCGTTGCTAAGCAAAGCTGCAGGACAGGGGTGGGGAGGAAGGTATAGAATTGTTTAGCTGAGAGCACACATGGTGCCCAAAAGCACATGTGTACGGGGAGGAAAACATGCCCGAAACCCAGTAATCGGACGCACGCACCGCAAACAATAGCAGAAACAGGAAGGTCAGGGGAAGAAAAGAAGGAAATGCGGAAGTAGGGTAATTGGAGTACTAATGAGCAATCAACACCAATCAACCCACGAAGGCCAATCGACGGCAGCTGACAAGTCTGCTTGCAGAAACCTGCAAAACAGGATAGGGGAGGCATTGGAATGCAAAGAAAGGAGGGGAGGTATTGGATTGCAAAGATAGGAGACCTGACACAGCAGAGCAAAGCAAACTGACAGCAGACCGGCAGTAGCACACATAACGCAAGATACGCCAGGTCCAGGAAAGTACAAATGAAAGTAGGCTGCAGGATGCATGCCAGAAAATGCTAGGTGCAACATACAGAAATGTAAAGGGAAGGTCAAGAGGTAATCCACGGCAGGCAAATGTAATTCAACACCAAAGGCACCACAATAGTAGTTCCGGCAGTAAAACACATAAGATACCCTGTAGCTACGATTGTACATACACACCCTATGACATCATCGGTGTTCACAGCACAATAGTATAAAGTGTGAAAGCACCCAACACACACCTGTGTATTCCCAAACACTGCACCATAGGTGTAAACACACGGGGAACTTTTAAAATGTACATGTTGGGAGCTGCCATAGCTGTGTTTCATCAGCATTTGTTAGAGACTGACGGTGTTGTGGAGGATGATGCTGACAACCACCGCAAGCCTCGGAGGAGAAGGAGAGTGTTCAGACCAAGGGTAACCTACCAGGGGCTACATGACCTGGAGATAGTAGAGCATTACAGGGTGGACAGGGACATCTTACAGCAAATAGTGGAGCTGTGCCGGCCACGCCAGAGAACCAGAAACAACAGAGGGGAACCCATCCCAGTGGACACGAAGGTATGTGTAAGCCTGCGAATACTGGCCACAGGTACCTTTCAAAGCCAACTGGAGATATAATGGGTATCTCACAGGCATCAGCATCCAGGGTACTACACCAGTTCCTGGATGCCATGTTACCACATGCCAATGAGCAGATATACTTCCCCAGAACTCAGGAGGAGTTGGCCAGCAATATGCGCCACTTCCACCATGTGGTACACTACCCGGAGGTACTGGGTGCGATAGACTGCAGTGAGCATGGTAGGCGCTACATAAACCGCAAAGGATTCCACTCCATCAACTGCCAGGTCGTGTGCAATGCCCAGGGCATTATCATGGATGTGTGTGCTGGCAGCCCTGGAAGCTACCATGACTCCCATATCTGGCATGCCTCACAGCTGTATCAGGTATTTGTCAGGGGGGACATCCCACATGGCCATCTTGTGGGGGATGCTGGCTATGCACTGGAGCCGTGGATGATGACTCCCATCAGAAATGCACACACACCCATGCAAGAACGCCATAATGAGGCACACGCACAAACCAGAATCATCATAGAGCGTGTGTTTGGGATGCTGAAATCACGGTTCCAGTGCTTGGATACATCTGGTGGAGCCTTGCAGTACTCTCCAGGCACGTGTGCCTACATCGTCATAGTATGTGCCATGCTACATAATATGATCCTGCGGAAGCAGCTGCAGCAGGGACAAAATGGTGAAGGCCCTCATAGCCCACCGCAATTGCCAAGGCCATTATAGGCACAGAGGGATTCAGACCATGAACACACTGTGCCAGCCCCAGTAGACAGACAGAGGCGTGCCCAATATGCCTATGCCTTGGCAAAGAGGGAACGTATAGCACATACTCTGACAGTGTAGACCCCTACGGACTGACACCTCTCCACCTGCACACACAGTAAAATGGATGGCACACAAACATGACCACCTGTAAATTGTAATGTATAGGGGGCCCAATGTGTGACTCCTACATAGGCAGCCCTCAAACATTGTAAACACAACAGCTAGTGGAACACGGAATGCCAACACCTGAACAGTACATGAGCCTTACAGCATATGGTGGTGCTGTGTGCCTGTCACGTTCCCCGCCAGATATATATATATATATATATATATATATATATATATATATATATATATATATATATATATATATATATATATATATATATATATATATATATATATATATATATATATATATATATATATATATATATATATATATATATATATGTACACATATGCATATATATAATGCAGATAGAAAGGGCAATAGAGTGATATATGGTGATATAGATGGATTCAGCGATATCTGCAAATATAATAGATAGTTCAACAACATTCATAACACCTTGGAGGTACAAATAAATAGGATACCGCCAACCATGGAATGTGTAACATACCGACATGCATAACCACGAGGCTGAAAGACCGATAGAACACAGTACCGGAACAGTACAGCCACGAGTAATAGTATGATGATAAGAAGGGACAGTTAGTCACCGCTGCCGGTGTTGTGGTCCACGTAGGTACTGTGTTCAACTGTGTCTGTGAGTGCCGTAGTCTGTGTAAGTGTGTGTTGAGGGTGCCGTGTGCGTCTCTGTGTGACTGTAATGTGTGTGTGTGTCCGCAACATGTGTTTGTTAGTGCCAAGTCAGAGGCAGATCAGTACGGTAGGTGTGGGTATAGCTAGCCATAGGCATACAGTTACTACCTGTCCCACAGTAGGAGGGACAGCCCCACCCTGGGCAGGTGTGTCCTGACATAAAACAGTACAAAGGGCAAATGTCCAAGATGGTAGCACATAAATATGTCCCATATAAAATGTAACAGTCGTATTTAATAGTTATGCCTGTATGTAAGAAACGTAAATGTTACATGCAATATGATAAGTAGCCAAAGTCACACAACAATAGGTATGTATTGAGGATAAAAGTATGTGCTAACCTGTGTACTGACCGTGGCTACGTGTTGGCCTGTAAACACCGCTGTGTGTCCTGCAAGTGTCCAACAATGGCCATATGAAAAGGTGGCAACCCATGGCAAACAGGCTCTTTTACCAACTCAACCACAATGACTGCAAATATCTGGGACAGAAATACAAGGGATAGCTGTCACTTACACATATCCCTTGATATATCGCTGCAAGTACGGAGGTATACAAGTAGCAAGCTCACCTGCAGACGATATAGAAGCCAATTAACAATGGCCCAACGTACAATCCCGTAACATAAGTCTACTAACTGTTAGCTCTCTAATTAGGGACGGAGCCCACACACATATATATGGATTATGTAGAAATGCAAGGCCCACAAACCTGCATATGCTACGTACACCCACCGACATCCCCCACACTAGAAACTAAAGCAATACAGACTGTAATAGCAGCACAAACATCCAGTCAGTCAATTACATCTGCAGAACCCTCAACATACCATGTGAGAGACACAATTAAAGGCGTCATGCAAAATTGCAGGCGTTGTATAATGGAACAAACAGCCATGTTACAGGTTTTGTTTGCAATACTCCGTTATCAGACGTTGGGATGACAGGTACACCCGCATGTTGAACCAAATACTTTACCTGTCACACACAATCCATGGGGGACATGAATCCAAAGTATACTTGTCTCCATGCATAGCAGTTGCAGTTACACATAACAAAACACAATACAGACCGTCTCCCCGAAGGTAGGGCAAATAGGCAACGCCCAAGTGTAGAATCCAATTATACCCCACTGTTGCCGCATAATTGGCGAATGGAGTAGCTGCACAGCTGATATGCAAGTAATTTGTCACTCAGGAACACCAATTGGCGGGATGAATCCACATGTTACAGGTATCGACGTATATAAGGATGACTTGCCAGACATTCAAACCGTATGCTCATACCGAATACCAGTTGAAACACTGTGAAAGAGATAGAAACAAAACGCCGTAATGACAACAAGGTATGTAGAATGCCCGATATGTAAGGTTATGTATAGCATGATCTGTATTAATTAGTTGTACTGTATGTATAGCCTGGTTTGCATTAATTAAACGTGTCCGCAATGCATAAAGTGGGGAAAGGTATTTATGTAGTGATGTCTTGCTGAGCATACTAACGCTTGTAGAAACTGTGCGTCCAGCAGTGGGACACAAGGTACACAGCACAGACACCACAAGGGATGCTACATGAGGGTGTTAAACAGAACAATTCCATACAACCCACCGTCAGTGGTAGGGTATGTCCAACAAGGACGTGCCATAGCAGGGGATAGTATATGTTGATATACTGTCACAGCACGCATGTGCATGGGCATATAACGTTAATGACATATCTAAGGTGGTCCCACTGTGCAAGTATGCTTTGCATTATGGGATACTATGTGACATATATGCAATGTATAGTATTATAGGTAGATATGACAAATATTCTACACAGCATAACAGGCATATCATGCATACCACTGGTATCGTCTATTGGTATGTACAATAACAGGATACATATGGCTTGTAGGCATGAGACATTGTAATAGCATGATAGCTAATCTAAATGGAAGGGCTACCAAGTAACCATGCACAAAGGACATGTAATAGCTTCACAGGTGCATAGTGGGGTACTATGCAGTCTGGCAAGTCCATGTGTAAGCACAACTACAGTGTTCACACTAGTGGCACCTCTCTAGGGTAGTGTCATGTGAACAGCAGAGCCATGTGTCACTTGCACCTCTGCACAGTACAGCCACTGCAGTGATCCCAGGCCTACATGTGTCTCCCAACCACCAAGGGAGGTATCACATGAACAGTGCTACTGAGTGTCCCTGCGTGATGTACATAGGACTTATGTTCCAAAGCATGGTGAGTGTCCGGTGTGGGAATGTAACCCACAAGCACATCCCACTCATTGTGGCATGTATGCACATATCCATGAGTATGTTGCTCACAGTGGCCTCTGCTTATGTCGCGTATGAGGATTATATCCATTAATAATGTTGTGGACATGGGCCCTGTCTGATCAGCAGAGGTCACCACCCCTGAGTATGTAGTGTGCAAATGTGTACAGATGTGGTGTCCGTAGTGCAGCCACATATTTAAACTGTCGGAGCTCAGTAAATGTCATGGCATGTTAATGTTGTGGCATGTAAAGCTGTAGCTGTTGTGTAAGGTACACCCTAAATGGGGTGGTGTACCCTTGAATGTGTGTAGATGTCTTGAGTTCAGAGGTACAATGGGTGCATATGTACCAGCTACACACCCAGTACAGATAGGTGTGGCCACGTAGAAGGATATCCACACCACAGTGGCAATACGGTAACCACAGGAGTGGGTGCGACATATGTGTGTACTGCAAACATATACAATGTGATATGTATGTAGGGGACTACCATCCATGTGATAGTCAGTGGGTGAATGGTGTAATGCAAAGGTGATGTGCATGCACCTTGTGTCATGCAGCTTGATGCCATGATAGTCATATTATGTATCTGTCACAGCGACACCCATATGGATGGAGTCAGTATCAGCTGGTGGAGCAATCATGGCGCTTTGTATGCAGGGGTTTGAAAGCTAGGCAGGGAATGTCCCCTGTGCTAGCCTGTTCTGCAGGGAAGCATATACTGAACATGAGGGGCCCTATGACTGAGGACTGTGGTATGCCAAATGTACCTGACATGTAGTAGGTACTATGGTATGCTGGCCTCACTGTGTGTCCTGTCCATGAGCCACATAGCATAACATCCTGAGACACAGGGTACGATGTGCAGGTGGACATGTATGTTGTCAATACCAGAATGGGGAATGGTGTTGAAAGGTAATGAGAGGACAATGTAGGATGTGTGGACTCCCGTACCATCAGCAACTGCCCTGGTAACTGTATGAAAGGAGTCCACCATGTGTAGGGGCCATGCTCTGGCCCTAACAAGCCCAACCCGGGTGGCAGCAAAGGACGGGAGCCCAACAATGTCTCTGTGAATGACATCCTTGATGATGTGCCCCATAGCCATGCAGAACAGTCCAGTCAGGTGTGTAGGACTATAGTCCCACTTGTGCATTGTGGTGCCACCTGTGTGTAGTGTGATAAATGCTGCTGTGTGCCATTCAGGGGCTACAATGTCTGAAACAAGGCTATTACTGAATATGGTGGCCTAGTGGGGAGACATGTGATTCAGAGGTTGGCGGACATCACAGCCTGGGACGTTGGAAGGTGACATGGGGCCAGTGTCCCAGGACATATAGAGTGTAGGTCAGTACTGTGTAGGTGTGACCACAGGGACACCACAATGTTCATGTATGGATTGTGGCCGTGTAGTGAGTGAGAGGGTGTAATGTCAGCATTGAATCCATCCTCCAGCATGTTGGCAACATCACCTGGGTCTGTAATGTTCCTGAGTGACTGTTGTATGTGACAGCAGAGTGGGTGTTGCCATCGACTACTGACATACCACCATTCTGCCTGGTGGTACACCCCAGAATGTGTGGAAGTCATGTTTACGTAGCTAGTCTTGGAGTATGTGATGAGGGACCCTGTGGCCCCACCACGGCTGACCAGTGAGCCACCCCACACATGGGAATGTACACCACTGTGCAACAGCCTACACCTGCTGTTGTACATCATATGTCCATGGAACATGACCACCAGAGTGGCGTCTGTTATCCGGTGTGTACCATCATGGCTCTATGTGGAATAGCATGATCCATGCAGTTGTGTACATGCTAATGAAGTGCACTGGGGTATGTGTCAGCATTTGTATGTGCATTGTCCATCTGCACGAGTGTCATGACGTTAACAACCGCTGTCAGCAGACATCTGTAGTAGGTGTTGTAGTACTCATGTACTGTGTATGCTGTGATGGGTGTGGTGCCGGGATGCGGCTAACAAGGTTGATTAGCATATGTTCTGAATCCACCAATGAGGGGATAACCCCAGGTGTGTAACACCAGTCACATGGTGGTAGTGCTCATGCCAAGGTTAATGTAGGTCTTGGAGGTGGTGTGTATGGGTTGATCCAGCAGAGCGGAGGTTATGACTCATGGATGTGTCGGTACATGAGTGGCTATCCCAGTGAAGTGTGGGGTAGTGTCAGTCACACATCAGTAGTAGCTGTCTGAGGCCCACTGTCCAATATACCAACAAAGAAGGTATGTTAACCGTGGGGTATGATGTTGACTCTGTAGCTTGTTACAATGTGTATGGCGGTCCCGGACACAGTTAGTTGCATGTGGAGCACCTCTGATGCATTGTGCTAAGTAACTTGCCAGGATGTGTGCAAAACATAGTGGGATATGGGAACCCCTCAGCTGTGGGTGTGCCGGTCCAGGTATGTGCCTGAAAGGTATGGTCTGTCTATAACCTGTCATTGCAGGTGTGCTCTGCAGAGCCTAGAGGCAGGTCCCAGTCACTGCAGAGATGTTTGAGTGGTGCATTATAAGGTGTGCCTTGCCTGCGTACATCACAGAGGAAGATGCAAGCATTGTGTCACATGACCCCATGTCGTGCCTGCCAGTTCCCATCCTGCCGGTGACAGTTATTGGAAACTGTGCAAGACAGGCAGTATAGAAGCAGCAAGAGCCTTACATGTGTGCTGTACTCCCAGGGCTGACAGGTGCAAGTCATCTGTGCCACAGCATTGTGTTTGACCAGGTCAGTCAAAGCGGACAGATACCAGATGCCTGTGTAATGACAATAGGAGCATAGGCAACTGTTGAAGTGACACAGTCGGTCATTGTACAGTGGTATCGTGTCCGGACGAATGCAAAATGCTCCCAGGGCTTGGCCCACACCCTCAGGGCTATAAGACTGGTGAGCTATTGCATGTCCCTGCACACGTAGTCTGTGAAGTGGCATCACAGGGCAGTCACACTAACATGGAGAATGACAGTCACATCACCTGGTGAGGTGTGGCATGGGTGCATAGGTTATGTTGCAGAAGCAGTTACCCGACAGCAAGATGTAAGCGACTATCACCTTGTGTAGCCTGCTGTGTGGAACTGCAGTGTGACTCCCTACAGAGTCATCTATGACTGGTGTGTTGTGAATGTTATAACTCCCTATTGGCTGTATGTGATGGGCACACATGAGTCTGTGGGCTATAAGCTGGTGATGTTGTCCATGATGGGGGCTACCTCTGGTGCCTACAGTGAGTATGGAGACGTACTGCACAAGTTGTCCTCATAGGTGTGGCCAGTGGTGTAGATCATGTGAGACTATGTGATGGGTGGGGTGTGTTGTGAATGTTACACATCCCCAAATGACTGTCAGGTGCAGTCAGGGTTGGTGACAGCATTACCCCCAGCCATAGCTGTCAACCTCCTGTCCTCAAAATGAGGAACATTAGCCCTCTTACTGTGTGACAAATGGGCAAAACGTGGAACACTTACAACTGGCTTACTAACAGCTTCAACTAGGAAGGGCATATGATGGCTAAAATAGGCTGGTTCTACGTATAAAAAAGATATTCTAATGAATTAATATGATTCCCATCTATTTAGCCATGGCTAGTAGGTAAACAATTCCCAACAATGAATGTGTGTCAGACCCTTTCAATGTGGAACCTTGAGGAACATGCACCTTTTAGAACCCCAAATGAGGTATGTTCCTCATAATGAGGTACACTTGAGAGCTATGCCCCCAGCACGGCTGCAGAAGTGCATCCCCCACAGGCTGTAGTGTCGTATGTTGGGAGGTGAGCATTGAATGTGTACATGAGACAATTGCTCTATTGCCACATGTACGACATATCCCTCATATAGACAGGCAGTAGCACTGGTACGTGACAGTTGGACATGCCTGTATATACAACCATGCCCACAGGATATGTGCGTTACGTGTGTACAACAACTGTTGTACCATAAGCAAGCTGGGAAGTGTAGGACAGCCAGTGTACCTGTGGGAAATGGTGTGGAATGGGTGCTATAGTAATCAGTAGCTCATGACATGCTCACAAGTTCTGAACAAGTGCCTAGCATGACCATACAATACAGATAGGGTGTTGGATAATATCAACCCACAAGTGGTGATGACAGTCATTTTGGGTGGCACCGCACTATAACCCTGCTGAGTATGGTGTGCATGTCCATGAACCATTAGAGATGTTAGCAGTACAGATGTACAAGACAGCATAGATATTTGATTACAAATACCTTTGCATGTCACAGGAGTGTTCCACCAGTGGCCTGTTGACAGAGTCACAACTACAAAAGGTGCAAGAGTGACATGTGCACATCACACCAGTGCCAGCTACAGTAGAACAGGGTTAATGTGTTGTACCCCACCCTCATTGTAGCCCATACCACACAGACAAATGTTAGGCATCTGTGTATATAAGGCTGTGAATGGCCATGACCTATCAGTATAGCTGTGTCAGTGTTGTGAACAACATACAGAATGGGCTGTGTGGGTGAGGTGTGTGACATATGTGCACAGTCTGATGGATGATACCAGCATTGTCACCGCTAGGTGAACATCACTGTACCCATAAACTACTACCTAGGCTGTGGTCAACATTATGGACACTGTGTAAGGGACGGTGCTGTGCAGTGCACCCCCCCAAATTGGTGACGTCTCCAGGCCCCTTAGGTAGTCATATGAGGTACCCATGTCATGTCAGGGTGCCATCCATGAGCATGGAGATCACTGGACAGGCATATACAGCACTGTGGTGACCAATATTGGGTCACATACCACCTTTAAGGGGTAATGGCTATGCATGGATGTGCGATACCAGCCTTCATAATCCTCACCTCCACTATGCAGCATGCTGTCTACCTTGCAGAAAGACATTTGCTACACCATGATGATGGACATGCTACATGTCCATATCCTGATCTATAAGACATATGTCATGGACAGCCACCGTCCTAATACTAGGATCGCCACAGGCTGGACAGATCCCTGTGCCATATATGTGACATACTCCCGCCATACCATGCAACCCTGTCCATCAAAGCTGCACATGTCATCCCAGTCATACATGGTGTGATGGCCGCATGGTAGATGTACTATCAACTGACTGGATCAGTAATGTGGCACTGATGCACCTTGCGGTGGCATAATGGCTGTCTGTTACAGCTTGGAAACATGCCCGCACATGCTATGGTTGATAACCATCCCTGCAAATGTCGTCTGACTAGCCATTGTCCCATGTCTATCACATGTGCAATACAGGCGATCCGTGGCAGGATGTTGAACAGTTGTACAGTGCTGTGTAGATGTATATGGCAAAACACATGCATGTACAGGTGTCCATGCGTATGTGTGCATTGTCACTGCTCAAGTCCATTACGGCTGTGTCTGTGTTGATATGTGACATATGCACAGCATCCAGGTCAACAGCACTACCATGGACACATCCAGGCATGTGCAGATAGGTAAGAACACAAGTGCAGGCAAATAGACATGCCCACAGCAAGACAGCATTTACATGGAGTATGAACACTGTAATGAGGTGACACACATATATGGTGATGATATCCAATGCATAATGGGTGTGACATGTGTGTGACACAAACACATCAGTCATGTCAGTGTCATGATGCTTTGCAAAGATAACCGTGCAGATGTAGTAGATGACATAGAAATGTATGTGCAGCAGTATCTCTGTACATCTCTGAAACTGTGACCTGTCATCATCATTATGTCTTACAGATAATGCCCCGTACACGCCTCCCAGCATACACCCGCCAAGAGGATGATGTCCTCATCCCACAGCTCCATGACAACTATGACTTGTTGTTCAGCCATGTGCCACAGCATGCCCAGCAGCAGGATGACCTGTGGCAGGATCTACGCAGGACGGTGAACGATTTGGGTGGCCATAACCGTACCTACCAGCAGGTGCGCAGACACTGCATGGACTTGATACGACATGCAAAACAGCGTGCCACTGCAATCGCCAGGGAACAAGGTGGAACAGGTGGTGGGCCAGCAACCCAGCCCCCACTCACACACACCGAGGAGCTACTGGCCAGTCTGGGGACACCCAGGGAACAGCATCCACAAACACTAGCTGCCATCGTGGAGGTGGGTGTCTCTCAACCAATGAGCCTGGAGTTGCCTGGTAAGTCAGTACTGCACATATGGCTATTATATCCCATGTAGTTGCATGTGTCACTGTACATTATGTAAAGTAACAACATATGCAAGGTATGTGGACATGCATGCTGCATACTACAGTATGCTACATTGTGTATGCACACATATGCATACTATATGCTATTACACAGGTGAATGTGTTCACATGCACAGTGCAACCTGTGGCTGTCATACAGTCATGGATAATGTTCATACTGGTGTGTCACCCCTATACAGGTACCTCTGGCATGCTGCACAGACATGAGTCCATTGCAGGTGAGACTGTCATCAGTATCAGGCATGTTACAGTGTAGATCTATTTGCCATGTGGCCAGTTAACACTTGCACACATGATGTTTGTTTCAGTCACGATATGCAGGTCGCACCACCCTTCATTCACACAGGCCACCCATGTGCAATATATACAAACGTAATGATACACCGACTTGAAACCACAGTACTTGTCATTGCGACATGTGTGGTCAGCTGTGCATACAATGGTGGAGGTGTTCTACAATGGAGGCATATGTAGTATGCATTGGAACTACATGTGTGCTACGCACACAGTACCACACAGTGAGCTGTGATATGGGCAGCCCACAGGCATTGGGTGCACACATTGTGATGTGCCACCTGACATGTCCCAGACATGTAGTGTTCTGTCTGCAACATTGTCACACTATCGCATGACCTATACCCCACATACCAAACATACAACCCGTTGTCTGCATAGCCCTGTGGATTGTGACATATCTGACATCTATGGGTGTATGTCATATGGGACAACACAGACATGTGAGATAGATGGCCATCACACACAGTTGGCCAACACATGTGCACACATGGCCATGGGGGATGGCCAGAGACATGTAGCCACACAGTACATGGGATGTGTATACACCCTGTTGCACATTGTCCACACATGGTCCAATTATAGCCTTAGTTGACCGATTATACAGTTGATGTGGTACACTGGACAACCTAAAAGCCTGTGCACAGCTACTGGAGGTGTCACTGAAGTCTACCATATACGATCTGTTGAACATCACGACTGTGTTGCAGTTATGGCTATGCAATGTGTACATATTATGCATTCTACAGCAACATAGATGCCTCATGATGCCATGCAATGGCACAGTGTCTGTACTTCACACTGTATAGCAATGTAGATGGCTCACACTACCCTCCCATGCTCATGCACATTTGCTAAACATGCATTCTATCTGTAGGGTATACACACAACACTGCAATGTGAAGCCCATTATGATGCTGTACATGTGTCAGGACACCATTGTGCCAGACATGTATGCATGTTAATGCACATGTCAGCAGATTACATGTCAAGGTCACGTCAGCCATGTGTACTGTTATCCTGTTCTGGGCCACATGGTGTATCATGGGGATGCATGCATACTACCATGATTGTGTGAACTGCATGGCTACTGATATGACACCTGCTTGCTGTAGTGTGCACCCCAGGGAGGTATGCTTACTAACACTATTAATGTCTGAGCTGCATGCCCTCTGCTGTATCGCAGGCATGCTGCATGCCATCTGACAAGTCACATGCATGGTGTGTCTGTGTGTGTCTGTGTTTGTGTGTGTGCGTCTGTGTTTGTGTGTGTGTGTCTGTGCGTGTCTGTGTTTGTGTGTGTCTGTGTTTGTGTGTCTGTGTGTGTGTCTGTGTTTGTGTGTCTGTGTTTGTGTGTTTGTGTGTGTGTGTCTGTGTGTCTGTGTGTGTCTGTGTGTGTCTGTGTGTGTGTGTGTGTGTGTGTGTGTGTGTGTGTGTGTCTGTGTTTGTGTGTGTGTGTGTCTGTGTTTGTGTGTGTGTGTGTGTCTGTGTTTGTGTGTGTGTGTGTCTGTGTCTATGTCTGTGTCTATTGTACTTTACAGTATTTCTTTGCATTCACAGGTGATGTAGGTGCGTTACCCTCCTGCGGTCCATCTGATGTTAGTGTCCCCACAGATACTAGCAGTGATGAACATATGCATGAGGTACAGGCAGGGTTGTCAGGGGCTGAATCTGTGTCAATGGTTACCATCCCAGCTATGTCCCCCTCTTCCCCGCACACAGTTCTGCTGCCAACACATACCGCATCACCAGTGGCCATAGAGGAAGGACAGTCAGCGTCTGTTAGCGTGGAACAGGAACGTGTGGTGGCTACAGAGGGTGTGTCTACACACCATGGTGTCAGTGTAATGACTGCCGATGTGCCACACAGGCATGTGGCCGGTGCTGCTCGTAGGAGGGCCTCTGGCAGACATGCACCTGCAGGACAGAGCGCAGCAGCTGGTATCACCAGACACATGTTCCAGACTGTAATGGCAGCACAGGCACGTGCTGAATGGCAGAACAGAGAAGGGCAGAGGCTGCAGAGGGCTGCTATCCATACCCTAAATGACAACAGCCAGGCATTGGCAAATGCTCAACAGCAGATTGCTGATGTTCTGGATAGGCGATTAGGTGAAATGGTCGGAATCCTTGACCGAGGCATGGCAATCCATGAGCGGGAGATGTCTGTGCTGGAGCATCTGGTAGGAGTGAGGCGTAGGCCACATGGACGTAGGCCAGCAACACCACCTAGTGTAGGTCGACGTGAGCATGCCACCTCACATGCCCGCTCCCATAGTGCCAGTAGCAGTAGCAGTGCAGCTGGTGCAGCGCTGTCAACACCAGGACACAGCAGGCCACGTGGATGTGGCCCTGGACGTTCTCAGCAGGGACACGGTTCCAGCGGACATGTGTCGTCGGACAGTAGCCACTCTGTACCACCACCTGGTAGTGCCCGTGAAACCCCAGGCAGGCACAGGTCATGTGGCCATGGACGGACACAGTGAGCTGTACAACCTGCTCTGTACAATCTGGGGCTGTCAATTATACCCCGTGTAGGCCTCACAAGTGGCAGAACTGTGTACACACATACACGCACACAGCAAACACAACTGTAGGGCTCCACAACATCCACATGCATTCTGAACAGACATGTCCAATCAATTCACTGGCCCTTACACACACACATGATGTTATCCATTGGTGCAGCCTATGCCCCTGGCAAACATATCACCCTGTGCATATGATGAAGCCTGTGCCGCATCCCTGTCATCCACACCATCGGTGCAGGGTTATGCACAAATATTCTGATGCACAGGGTGAACAGCATAGTGAGAGGTGTATGTAATATTACCTGTGTATGCATAGTGAGGGATGTGTATGTTGCAGTGGTTGTGTGTGAATACTGACAGATGTGTATGTGACATAGGTTGTGTACTGTCGACATGCACCGGTCATACCATGTAGTGCATGTGCAGCATGCATTGTGATGTGTTCACAGTATGTGTCTCGGTTACATCTGTAGCACCATGTTGGTTGTGATACCCTGGTTCCCTCCTATGGTGTACTTGCATGTGCCTACAGGTAGCAGTGTTTGCAGTCCCCACGTGTAACTGTGGGTTACTCACAGGCACGTCTGGCAATATCAGCATGCTACATGTACCCTCAACTGACTGTTGGAAACACCAACATGACACAGATGTCCGCACATGTACTGCACCTGACGCATGTGGTCAGTGCCACAGGCTACACTGGACAGAGACATGACATACATAGCAGGACACATTACAGATATGGTGACATGGTGCAGGGGTTGTACACAGCGGTCTGGCCAATGATGATGTGAGGTGTCACTTGGTAGCTGGAGGCCACACTGTGCAGCAGTAGGACCCTGTAACAGTACGGGAACATGGCCACATTCAAGGGGTGTACACCACTATAACGCACACCCCATAGTGTGGAGGTGGGGATCCTTGCCTATGTGGTCATCACCCTCACAGTACTATGCACCCACACGACATGTCACAGAGAAGGAACATGCACAGGTAGCCAGTATGGCTGGGACCTATGGCATCAACAGGGTAGTGCACTGCATCACCATTACGGGTTAGTCACCACGTGGTGTTAGTGATCATTTCTCACCGTATGTTAGCATACACCCTCACACCAAACACCAGACATACATACAGACACACACACACTGCGGTGACCACACATGTGTATACGCACAGCCAACGTGTGTGATGCACCACACCGGCCGACGTCATGCTTCCCACACTGACGTATGTACAGATCTCTACAACGGTGTACAGGGATGTGTAACAACTGGGACATATTCCCCGTGATATGTGGCATCTCTGGTCACACATTCGGACACACATGGCAGTGCTAAGAATGATACACCTGCCATATGATGACACGTTTGATAGACATGCAGTGGTATTGATTGCATTATGTGTACCAACGCTATATCTGGCAAATGTGCTGCTATATGCACACAGGAGGTTGTAGGTGTTACAGGTGCCATGTGATATATAGTTGGTGACACCTGACAGCTGTGTATGCATTATGTCAGCACCGTCACATAACAGCGACATAGTGTACTGTTAGCACATGGCATGATAGGATGGTGTGTGACACAACTGTGAGCCACCCCCTGCACACATACATCCACACAGGTGGTTCACCACATTATGCACACACATCCCTCCATACGTGCTGTTTGTATGTCACCGTGCTGTGTTCAGTAATCTCGGTAGCGCATTCTGTAAATGCGTAATGCTGTAGTGTGATAAGGTAGTTAGGTGTATGTTCAACTCCTGGTCCTGCCAAGTGTGTGTGTGTGTGTGTGTGTGTGTGTGTGTGTGTGTGTGTGTGTGTGGTGTGTGTGTGTGTGTGTGTGTGTGTGTGTGTGTGTGTGTGTGTGTGTGTGTGTGTGTGTGTGTGTTTCCAGCTGCCTGGGGACACAGTAATGCTTTTAGATGCCTCACAACACATACATTCCCTATCGGCGTCTTTGCCTTTGCGGATGATGTCACCCACCTAGAAGTATGCCTCTGGGAGTGCTGTGTTCAGTAATCTTGGTAGAGCGTTCTGTAAATGTGTAATGCTGTAGTGTGATAAGGTAGTTAGGTGTATGTTCAACTCCCGGTCCTGCCAAGTGTGTGTGTGTGTGTGTGTGTGTGTGTGTGTGTTTCCAGCTGCCTGGGGACACAGTAATGCTTTTAGATGCCTTACAACACATACATTCCCTATCGGCATCTTTGCCTTTGCGGATGATGTCACCCACCTAGCAGTATGCCTCTGAGAGTGCTGTGCTCAGTAATCTCGGTAGCACGTTCTGTAAATGCATCATGCTGTAGTGTGATAGGGTAGTTAGGTGTAAGTTCGATTCCCAGCCCTGCCAAGTGTGTGTGTGTGTTTCCAGCTGCATGACAACAGTACATTGCTTTTACAGTATTCACTCACCATAACATCTGTGCAGCGTCTTTGCCTTTGATGCTGCTGTCTACAGGCTAGACGTATGCCTGTGTGATTTCCGTGATCTACTACTCACGGTTGCACGTTCTGTCACTGCGTAATGCTGTTGTGTGGTACAGTGGTTACGTTCATGTTCTGCTCACAACCCTGCCACGTGTGTGTGTTTGTGTGTGTCTGTGTGTGTATGTCTGTATCTCTCTCTCTCTCTCTCTATATATATATATATATATATATATATATATATATATATATATATATATATATATATATATATATATATATATATATATATTTTCTGCCCATAACTCTGCTCTTGCATGGACAGCTGACTGTTTCATGTATCGCATATTTGCATAGCTTTCACATACCAATGGGGTATGTTGCAAATTCCAACATTGTCCATGCAATGTCCATGTTTACGGGCGGTGTTACACACCCTTACAGGCGTTTGCTGTATATCTTGGCAGACATCTATCCTTGCTGTACTCTCACTGTACTCGTACACGCCGGAGGCTTCATGTATCATGGCCTAGTTTGCTGTGTTTATTTCTATTTGTGCTGTGTACATGGCTGTGGGTATGTCCCACTATCATCATTTGTAAAGGTGACAGCCCTATAGGTACTTCATGTAGACTGCTGTGTCATTTGACATGTCAGCACATACCTGCGGACAGTACTGAATGCCCTACTGCAGCACATTTCATACCTTCTGCGTTATCTTGCAGTCGATAATGCTGTTTCCTCACACATGTATCTGTTTCTGATCATACCACTCCACCTCCTAGAGCAAGCATCTGGACAAAGCCTTATCTGATAGTGGGACACATAGGGGCAGTATTGACATGTTGCTCTTACAAACGTAGATCGTTGACACAATAATAGGTTTTGCATTAGTATGACTTTTCTGACAAATTTGCTGTCTTAAACACACATGTTTGTCATCATTTCATGACTTCAGTTATCAGGAATGTGCCAGACTGGTACTGATGTTACGTGGAACACACCATACATATGAGGCAGAACTCTGCACATTCTGCATAAATCTGTACAGTTGCGGAGTATGTGTCTGATACAAGATATCAACTTTCTGACACCAATACACACACTGTATGGCGGCATCACAGGCCACATGCCATTACATTTATATTGCAGGACACACCCACCCAGAGGGTTGTATTCCTCACACAGGCCAACAGCTGCTTATCCACAATAATTAGTCTATCATGTACTGTATGTGTACGCCGGTATTTGCGCTTTCTGTCAGTGGCAGAGCTCACGTACGAGTATGGGGGACTGGACATTGTTACAGTGACACTGCATGACACCCTGAGGGACACATTTCTTTTGAGTCTATTAACCTTCCACATTGACATTCACAGGGCATACGTTGTCATTCACATTTGTCGGAGTACATGCGTATGACTTGTACATGTTTTCTCATTTGTCCTGATGTCTTTCTTCTCACCTGTCCACCTAGTATCACTAGTTCTGTACATGTATTTTGGACCGGTTACCTTCATACCCCTAACCTGTACACATTATGGGTAAATGCCCTGATGTTTGACCTTTGCCCTTGTTACATTTGTCATAGTAATGTGCCTTTCTGGTAAATTGCTGGCAAGGCATTACGAACTGTGCGGTTATATAATAGTGACTGACATTTCTATTACATGATTAGTAACACTCATAACATTCGTATTCCTGGCTACGCCAGTATTCTATCAACGTTCTGACTTTGTCTGGGGTATATCTAATATAGTCCCTATTTGTATTTCATGTACTATGCCTTAGTGCAGCTGTCTTATTCTGACAGTTTGCCAGTTATGGTTACCATCTTGGTCGTACGCATGTCCATCCATGATAATCACCTACATGACACTGATATAGGGCCCTACATATTCCCAAAATGGTTTACGCAATATCCAGTGGATGGTTTGCCCCATTATTGAGAATATAGGAGTATGCTATACCCACATCACTCCCATGGGGCGGGCCTACGAAATCTCTGCCAAACAACACCTAGGCCCATTTCTGCATACCCATGATTCCCATACCTGACAACCCTCCACAGTACCCATTACACATGTTTAATGTGAGTGGTACTGAAGTGTGGAGACACTTATATGCACTCCCCACTCTCCGGATATCAGTTCGTACATCATACATTCTCTCGACACATGTGTCATTACCCTTGCACCTGCTACTGTTGCATGTACAGCTATATTGTATTTGCTGAGGTCACTTATTTTGCATTAATGTCGGTTGACACTACGTATGGATCAGTTTTTGGGGTCCTGCAATGGACACCTATATGCATGTTTAAAGTGTAGAACTTGCTGGACTGTCACTTTCTGGCCAATGGTTTGGAAAGCAGCAGTTTATTCACCTTTCGTGCATGTCTGTTTGTCTACCCATATTAGCTATAACGTGGCCTATTTATGTACATATGTCATATCTACGGGACATATGTTTGTTGTGTATACATATATACATGTACAATCCTCATTTCATAATTTGCTTTGGTTTACATCTGTGGATTATGTGTATACACATATATCTATATCCATACCATACCTTTCCACTGTACAGCTTGTCGCAGAGTGTACAGCTGGTTGCCTCTTTATCTTCGGTGTGTTTTACATAAACTTGTGTCTATCTGGCAATGTAGTGGCATTTCATTTAAGACTTACGGTGGGAAATACTGGCAAGCAGTTCAGGTTATGACTGCATATCCTTCAGAGAATCCATGCTACTGACACACCCATTATTCTATCCACTTTCTATGTTTGTTCTGGCACATATCTGGGGTTTGTCCCTATTTGTACCGGTAGTTTGCATGCCTTTGTCTGGTTTCATACTTTACGGGGTTAACAGGTTTGAGCCATGTATATCTAATGTGGGGGAAACAGCATTCATTTACTATGCTGTGAGCGGATCACACACGCACAGGCGCACTTGCATTTCCTTATTGTGGGTTATGCACAGGCACACATGCATATCCTTATTGTGGGTTACATATGTTTACTAAGTCTTTGTGCTTACGTGGGCTTTATTACTTGTGACAGTACCAGTAAATTATCTGTAATCCAGTTAACGGACATATGCGAAACACACGTTCACCTTTACATATTTAAATGTCTGTACAGCACAGACGCATTCATTACACTTTAACATTATATGTGCTGTAGTCGTAGTTGAACCGGGACTGCATTCACTTTGGCCGGATGCTGTAACCACTATACTTTTGGTGTTCTGACTCATTTATATGCATACCCATAGTACATAGCTACATTAACATATGCCTCACCGCTTCACTTACGACACAGGCATCCATTCTCCTGCTGGGAAAAATGCGGTACTACATATTACACATTCCCTATTCCCTACTGCTCTGGACCCAAGCTGCATATTTAATCACTGCAGGGATATTCAGAACCCCAAGGCTTATAGTCCTGACACATACAAGTCTTTAATTGTCAGGGTGTTCATGTGGTGATCTGGGTTTAGGCTTGTCCGTCTGGGTACGGAACTGCCCTGACTGTGTTCAAATGTCAGACAAAGCACATGGACAGAGTTTGTCCATTTTAAACATTTTATCTGTGTTTACAGACACAGGTGTTTGGGCACCTGTCAGCAGCTTATACTGTTGGCAATACATAATATGGGTGGGGATGGTTACAATACATAATCCACGGTGAGTGGTGTTCCCATTCACATTTGACTATTTCCTGTATTCATTCATACGAGGATTATTATTTTGCACATGAATTAACTATGAATTAACTACAGGTATGCAGTAGTACAGTAAACATATGTGAAGGTTTGTTACAGTAAAAATGTATGGACCTCTGTAATACTCGGGGACTACCCCACATCCTTCACAACATTTCATGCTAATGTACATACTATTATTCTGTGAACTTTCGAAGTTTGTGAGAGCAGTATTTACACCTGTCCCTATTTGTCCACCCATCATTTTAGGCTTTGTCCAGATTTTGTTGCTGTAATAGGTTGAGAGGTGGTGTCAGTATGTGATTGAGTTGAATATATACTGTCGATAATTCAGTGGGGAGTAGGGTTACCACCTGTTCCTCTTTGCAAGGGGAAGTCCCACTTTGGACAGTTGTGTCCTGTGATGAAACCTAAGACATGGCAAATGTCCTGTGATTTTAAGACAAAAGTATATTTCTTATTTTCTTTAATAGTTGCATGATACAGGTATTTTGTATGTGAAACACATAACTATTATTTGGGATAGCATAAGCAATTCAAATGCTATGAAATAAGCTTTTATCTTGGCAAACAAGTGTAATTCTGTCCTTTGCACTGTCCGGGGGTATGTTTTATCCTGCAAATTCTCACATTTCTACAAAGGATGTCCCACCTTGGGCATCTGAACAGGTGGCAACCCTAGTGGGGAGACCTGCATGGTGGACAGGTGTTCCATCCTGCGTAGTATGTTTTGCATGTCTGTCTAGAAACTGAACAGTACCGTGACTACACATACATGTTTTGTCCAGATGTGTACAGTACTAGACCCCGTGGCGTGTAAACAACTCTGAGGTTTCAACAGGTTACTTATCCCATGCAGGATGTACACACATTTTGCCAAAACATGAACGCGTGGGCATTTGGATTTACGTAACTGTGAGGGGATGTTTACAAACGTGGGATACATATTTGCAATCCTGACACTGCCTAGGAAGATACTTCCTACTACATATGGGGAATACTCGCTATGTGTAGGTGTACGGCTGCGCAAGGCTGGTAGCTGGATTTGGTGGACATTCGGACATGGGTGCGGGTTATGTGCTATACAGGGGTTGCATTGCATTTGCATGCATGGGTTCTGCATTTGGATGTCCCGGTTCCGCATATAGCATCCTATGTGTATGTGCCGGTTACGTTCCTGTTCATGTGTATAGCACATTTTAATATTCATATGTTTGTGTGAGTTTGGTATACAATTTGGACTGTCAGGTTTCTTTATGGTTGTTATATGGCCACAACTGCCCAGCTGTGTACTATCACTACCACTGTGGGACTGCTGGTGACCCTGCCCATGGGGCTAGACGTGTGTATTGGCAGCACGCTGACATGATGCGCTTCACTTCCACTGGGTATAACTACTTACAGTGCAGTACATTACGGACACACGATTTTAAATATCATTTGTTCCATGGACAGAAACTCATATTGTGTTGCGTGCATTTCTGTTTGGTTCTCAATTTTGTGTGGCTGGGAACTGTCTTGCATGCTTTGCATACGTTTCATTATCCACGGACACTGATAGGTGCGATTACTATTGCAGGCAGACTATAATATTCAGCAGTTTAGGTTGCTCATCGACAGCCAACATTGACGCGCCTCTGGGCGCAGCTTAGTAACGCCCCATGCACTCGTGCACGTGTCCTATGCACGTGGATGTGGTGGCAGCGCACCTTCATTAATATGCATATGGTGCTACTACACCATATATACGCCGCACGGCCGGCGCAGGCCTTACACCGGCCTTGCGCCGAGCTTCATGAATCCGGGGGAAGATCTTTGTCCCGTGTAGAGAAAAGTTTAACATTTATGGATCTCGGCTTATTTTTGACTGAAGAAGTATTTCCAGAGGCTTTTAATGACCTGTGTGCTCATTCTATTCCATATGAAAGGGCTTCAGGTAATTTCACTAAGTTTGGTATCCAGGTGGTGAGAAAGTTTATTATGTTATCTCCTTCTGCTTTTTCTGGTAAACCATATATTCAGATGTTGTTTCTTCTTGTTCGGTTTTCCATATTATCAAGCTTTTCTAATAAGTATGTATTTTGTTGTAACAAAAATTCTGTTTGTTGTTCTTCTATTAGAAGTCTAGAGTCAATGTCATTTAATGACTGTTCTATAAGTGAAATTTGCCCTTTCTGCTGAATAAACATTTCCTGAAGTTGTTCAAGTTGTTGAGAGCACTTTTCTTTGAAAGCATCGATTTTGTTATCCATCTATCTATCTTAATTGTAAGTTCCTGTATATTTGAAATAAGAGAATGTAGTTCCTTTTTGATGGAAGAGTCCTGAGTTGAACTCTTGAGATGACTCATGATGTATAGCTGATTGTAGTGTTGTCTTTCCAGTGGTTAATTTGACAGGAATTATCCACAAATAAACAGTAATATTTCTTCTGTAAATGCACCAAAGTATTAAGAATTAATTAATAGTAGAAATTTCCTCAAATTGTTCCTTATTTCATAAACTTCCTATCAGAAATAGTAATGAGGTAAGAGAGCTGAGAGAAAGTGCTGCTAACTGATTACCATCTTGGACACGCCCCCAGTTTGCTGATTTTTTTGAAAGAGTCAGAAGGACTTACAGACTTTTTGCAGTTCACTTATACGGTCAACAAGGACAAGGTGAATAACTTAGACATGGGGATTTCACGGTCTTTAGTAGGTGGATTTGAGGCTAGAATTTACAGAAAACCTATATTCTGTAATTTTTTCTTATTTTTTACTAGTTGTCATCCATTCCACCAAAAGAAATGGATCGTGAAGAGTCAATTCATTAGAATTTCTAGATTGGCAACCAGTGACAACAAATGTCTAAGAGAGTTAAATTTTCTTAAAAACATGTTTAAGGAACGTGGATATCCTACTGATTTGTTGAACAAACTTCGTCATGAGATATGGGAAAAGAGGAAAGACATCTGTGCCCCATTACAAAATATGGTCTTCATGGTGGCCAGGAATTTGACACTGGCTACACTGTGTCTCATGACACTAGTCATAGTATGGTGTTTCATTGCACCATTTATGTCAAAAATATAGAAGGCATTATTCAGAAGAAATGGGACATTTCAGTTATCGAGCAGGTGGATGCTTCCGCCTATGTAGGCAATTGGAATAATAAACTGCTGAACAGGTAACTGCACTGGCAGCTCAAGCTGGGTGCTACACATCCACCAGGCTTGAATGAAAATGTTTCATTACATAGTGAACTTAAGAAATGAGCAAGTAAGTTGTAAATCTATTACTTCATATTCCTGTATATTTTATCCTTTCACTATTCTTAGCATTTGAGTGCATTTCAAAGTTAGTAGAGTGGTGATTATTCCCACTTACCTTGTGGGAAACCTGGGTTTGATTCTCCAGTGGTGGGTAAAGTATTTTTATGAGTTTTTAAGCTCTATTTTTTACAACTTTATGCTTACAATTAATGAAGGAGTATTTGTAGGTGTGCCTTTTTTGCATACAGCAGCTACCGTTGGTTGTTTTTAAAGGATGTGTGAATGAAAAATGTTATTTATAGGTCTGCATGACTTTGACTGATGGTTCTGATGATGTCAATTCATTAAGACGAAAGCACTCAGTCATTCAGTGTTATGTTGAATAGTTTGTTTAACACATTTTACAATGTTTTTTGAAATAAACGTAGAATTTTGGAGCCCTTGTGTTGGAACTGAGTGCTGAATTCCAGTTTTCCTTTGATTTGTTGTGTATTCAGTGCTCGTGCTTTTTTTTCGATTTTTGAAATGTGGTTAAAGGATAGCTTAAGCCCTTCCTGTCATAATACCTAACACTGTAATCTGCTCCTTAGTAGCAGACCATAGTATATACAGAATGAAGTGTAACATTTTTTTATTAAAAACTTTTCAACAAGTGCAATAACTATCAGATCAGCCAACAGTACTGATGATAAAAGCCCAAACTGCAACTCTGCACATCTTTATGCTTCAAAGTCACACTAACCTTTATCCCTGGTTGATTTATATCCATTCCACCAATTTTACCCAAAATTCAACAACTTACAGAAAATCTACCCTTATAGAGTCCCCCCAAAAATTGTATTATTCTTGGGGATCTTAATATCAATGCCTCCAGTTCCATGTTCCACTCCATTTATAAAATGCTTATATTATTTGGTTTAGAACAAATTGTAGTCCAGCCTACTAGACCTAACTCCAGAACAGGACTCCTCACATGACATTATTACTAACACTAGTGAAATGAAGGTAAGCAGGAATAATCACCTACTGAATAACTTGTAACCACTCCCCTATACTCTTACAGGTCCTTCACAACTCACAACAATTTCCTGATCCAACACATTATCCACTATAGACAATATCCTGAAGGTAAACAAATACTACTCAGTTCCTGCCTACAGTCAACAGATTGTATTCCTCTTTACAGCAGTTCTGATCCTCTCTCACTTCTAACAAGAACTCTCCACAGTCCAAGATGCCAAGATGTCATCTTCCACACAGAAAATAAAAAACTTAGAATGAATGGAAACAACAAATCTGTAATAACCAACTACATGACCAATATCTAGACCTTACAAAAGAGTATCTCTCATCCATCATTAATAAAATTTCGAAAAATTTAAGGTATCGTTATGGACTCCACTAATTCAGCCAAACCTATTAATAATTGTCACATCACCTGTAACACCTCCACAAATTTTCTTTTTAATCTGATACAGGATATAAGTCCTACCTTTCTTCTTCTATCAAATATTGTCACTACTTCCAATGCCAAACTGAACTCCAACTATTATGTGTCCCAATTATACACTCTAGCAGCCTGCAACCCAACCTTCTGCTTCACAGACCTATCAAATAATGTAGTTAAAATGTGCTACCCAACTTGAATTCCTCATCAGGGTTCAAATTCTCTTTACTTCACCCCCCTTTCTCAAAATGTCTGCAATCATTAGCTAAGCAACGCACTCATATTTACAACCTCTCACTATCCACTGGTCAGTTTTCTGATTAAATCAAGCATGTTTTAATAATCCCTCTTCCTAAGGAAGGCATTTGCATTAGTTCATGTATAATCTCTTCCCCTTAACAAAAATGCTACAAACAACTGGTTGAGCATGTAAATGAACATAGTCTCTTATGTGATGAAAAACATGGATTGGATAACTACTTTAGTACAATGACTACATTGTATACTGCAATCAACACTATTTTCAACAACATAGTGGTTTATTTATAGACATCTCCAAACATTTCAAAACCATCATTCATAGCCATCTCATAATTACACTTGTCAAGTTTATCTTGGTATACCCTACCCTACATTTATTCAACAGCTATTGTACAATCAAAACTTTCAAGGTATTTTAAAACAATTCCTTAACCACAATAGGTTCCATAAACACAGGAGTCCCAGAAGGATAAATATTAGGCCCGCTGATATTCTCTAAAATTGTAACGACTTAACCTCTGTTCAGAAAGACAAAACCTATTCTGTCATGTAGACAGTCTTCTACTCCTATAATCAGTCAGTGATCCTATCACCCTACAAAACAAATTGCAAAACAGATTCACTGCCCTAGTAATTATAACAACAGCCTACAGATCAGTAAATCTAACAAAGTGATATTTGTATCCTCACAGAAACTACCCAGACTTCTGTCCCTGGTCTTCACTAACAACAAGGGAGGTAAACTGCCTTTTGTCTCAGAGCTAAAATATCTGAGCATGATTTTAGACTCATCTCTTAACTTTACCAGACATAATAACAAGCTCCTTAGCAAGACACTCTCCAATCTAAAGCTTTGCTATACATTCTCTCATTTACCTTTCCCCTATGCCTGTAATTAATTAGGAAGAAATATTTTAATTCCCAAAAGGGAATATGGCCTACCCCTATTTTCTGTCCATTCTAATATAAATACACACATACTACAGAACACAGAAAACAAAATCTATAGGTTTGTCATGTTTGCTTTCAACTGGTTGCCAATAACAAATAGCTCTACCTTACTCTTTAGTGCACGATTGTATAAAATACTCAGACTAGGCCACTGACCACCATTAAAATCAAAGCTTTTAACAAAGCAACAAAATTACTTCCTCTCACTTGGCAACATTGTTCTCTTTAAGGAAGATCAACCCCCACTACAAGTCCTCCAGTTCTGGCTGCTTAGTTTCTCACCTATATCTCTCAATTAGACTATGACAGAAAAGAAATGGGAATTACAGGTGATAACCTCAGTATCTGCCATTATTTGAAGATATTCTGCACAACAACAAATTTGCACAAATATAGTAATCATTTGTACATGGCTTTAACCAAAGCAGGTTGATAATAAAGATATCAGTGAAAAGAAGTCTATATACTCCCCATATCAATAGATGTGTGTTGTCTGTTTTCGTCCTTCCTCAACTAATGTGTTTTGGATTTGATCTCAGATCTGACTTGGCCACTTCTTCAGACTTTAGGATCCTTAGCTAGGGCTCCTCCCCTTACCCATAATCCCCTGCTGTCCCCAACATTTCCTCAGATCAAGTTTGTGTGCAGTTCTCTGACAGACTGGCAGAGTACCACATAATGGAGAGAAAAGTGTTTGCTCTGAATCTAGAACATGAAGTCCTGCACAAATGACAAGCCACAGAGTCATACCAGGAGACAAAAAAGGAAACTGTTCCATAACATTGAAGGGGAAGGAGGGAGAGAAGTTGAGGAAGGAACATACAACACAGATCTATTTTTATGGTGCGTACAGTACTTCTGTATCTGATGTTGCCCTTTCCCTGTATTCTTTAACTGATGGGATGCCCCAGCAGCTTTGCTGTAAGAGTGGCCTAATTGAAGGATGTTTTGAAGGATGGGAGAAACAAAAGTGGCCCTATCCTTAGACAACAAGTCCAATTTATAATGTGAAGTAAAGGTATGAACATTAGACTGGGTGTCAGCAGCACAAATGTCATAAAATGAAGCCCTAGAAAAAAAGGCAATAGAAGTCGAACCAGACCTTGCTGAATGCACCTTTTGTGGATTTGGTAGAATCAAACCCTTGTCCTTGTAAATGTGGGAAATGCAACTAGTCAACCATCTAGCTAAGATCACCTTTGAAATGCCTTTGCCCATCTTAGAATTTGAGAAAGATACAAAGAATTGGTCTGACTTCCCAAAGGATTTTGTTTAATTTTTGATTGAGTGAAGTCTGTCTAGCTACCTTAGGCAAAAAGGATGGATTAGAATGTAAAGAAACCCTGTCCTTGTGAAAGACAATATATGGAGGTCAACAAGGCAAAGCCAAGACCTCAGATACTCTCCTGGCTGAGGTAATAGCTACCAGGGAAAATAGCTTTCCAAGTCAGTCATTTCAAGTCTACCATGACAACAGGTTCAAATGTAGTGTGGGTTAAAGCTTGTTGCAATACAGTGAGGTCCCAAGAAGGAGCGGGATCTTTAATCTGAGGTCTAAGAAAGAAGGTATATCTCAGGAAAGCCTTACACAATTTGAAACAAGCCAATGAAGTGTGGTTTTCACCAATATGAAATTGAAAATCATCACTCCCTGAATTTTGAGAGTCAATTAACTGCCTTCATCATGGAAGACAGAAGCAAAAAATCTAATACTGCACATATGAAAACTGAAAAAGGATCTACATTTCTCTTGGAAACCCAAATGGTCAACTTTTTCCATTTAGTTTTGTAGACTTTCCCAGTGGAAGTTTTCTGAGAGAAAAGTGAGAATGTGGACTACTTGGAAAGAAAGTCAGGACTGACTAGCCATCATGGGAAGTGGTCTGGAGAAACCATGTGGGAAGTTTCAAGGCCTGAATGTCTGGATGAAGTATTACAGATGGATGAGACAAAAAGTAAGGGGAGGGTTGCACCAGATGAGGCCAGAGAAAGGAAAACCACATCTGTCAAGACTAGAATGGAGTAATGAGGATGACCATGGTTTTCCATTGTAATGCTTTCTGCAGCATTTTGGGGATTAGGAGAGTTGGTGGGCAACTATATAGACTGGATGGCCAGTCACAAATCAGAGCATCTCTTGGTAGCTCCCTATCTGGGGGGGGGGGTCAGTGCAAAGAACCTGATGCATTTGGAAATGGCAGTAGAAGGAAAAGAAATGCAGCATGGTTGATCTCATTAGTAAAAGATTTGCGTCACTACTGATGGATTGAGAAACCACTCATGATATAGCAGAACAGATTTTCTCAACCTATCCACTAGAATGTTAGACTTCCCCTGGTATGTGCATTGCTATTAGAAAGCAGTTGGAAGATAACCACTGCCACACTTTCATTGCTTCTCAATACAACAGGTAGGAGCATGTTCCCCCTTGTTTGTTAATGGACCGATCTACTGACATAAAAATCAAAAAATGAGATAACTGTGGTCAGTGGTATCACCAAATCAAAGATATAGTATAACCACATCCTAAAAACAAGAAATCTGGAGGGGAACACAAAGAATTTTCAAGTGAATAGACTTTTAATGCACTTTTCTTCACAAAGACTTCTTCAGAAATAATTATGGTAGCAAGCATCAAATATTTAATTAAATTTCCACCAATGAAAAACTTTAATTAATTAAACAATCAGATTAATTGCATCGATTAAAATACATTTCATTAAAATCTTGTCCTGCAAAACATGTATGCGAATACATAAAAATTGTTGGTAAAATACATAAAATACATCTTACAAAACTATGAATAGTAAAACTTAAAAATTATCTTTCAACCTTCTATCTTTTAGAAAGCATTTAATGTTAACAGTTTT
Organism: Protopterus annectens; assembly: GCF_019279795.1. Classification (NCBI taxonomy): domain Eukaryota; kingdom Metazoa; phylum Chordata; order Ceratodontiformes; family Protopteridae; genus Protopterus; species Protopterus annectens. Next base: position 213,661,664 of record NC_056734.1, read on the forward strand.
ATTGAGACCTGGAAATTCATATACTTTAAAAAAAATTGGCACTTTGTTTTTTTTTTACCCAATAAGTTCTTATAGTCACCACCCCGAAGATCTTCTTTTAATTGTTCTAACCCACAGAATGTAAACTTGTACTTTTCACATGAAAAGGAATGTTTGCATAAAGCATTATTTGAATCTTTTGATTTTATAGCATAAAGATGTTCAATGATCCTTTTACATACTGTCCTATAAGTCAACCCATTATAAAAAGCATTGCATCCCGAACATATACTGATATGTATATATATATATATATATATATATATATATATATATATATATATGTGTGTGTGTGTGTGTGTGTGTGTGTGTGTGTGTGTGTGTGTGTGTGTGTAGTACACCCTTAGAATTACAGGTGTTGCTATAATCAGCATACACTGTCTAATTTAAATGTGTTAACATAATAAATAAACCTTCATAAATGTATGTACACACATTACATATCCCACATTTAAAAGTCCCATTTTCATTTTAAGTGTGTACTAAACTTTTTAAACTGTTGTCCCTTTCAACTATGGTTTTTAAACTTTTGTTTTTCTGTATACAAACATTGGCTTCTTGCCCACTGCAGTCAACTTGTGTGTGAGCATAGTGAGAAGAGCATGAGTATGTATCATAATTCAACAATCCAGCCTCACAGAGAACAATACTTTTTACAGTCATACATGCCTACACAGCCATTTCATACAGGCCTCCCAACATCTTCTCCGAAACATACACTGCTGATATCATCCACTATAAAGTGTTGTCTGACACTATGAAAGTCAGAGTTTTGCTATGGTGCTTGCTTTAAGTACTCTCTTCTGTAGATAGATAGGTAGGGATTCTAGTCTCACTGAGGTCAACTGGTGTGTGTGTGTTTGTATTCAGTTAGTTCATATTCTGGAGGGAATTTCAGAATAGCATGTTTGATACTCCTACTACCATCCTCCTCTCCCCAGATACTGCTGATGTCATCTGCTATAAAGTGTTTTCTGACACTAAGAAAGCCAGACTTGTGGTGTGGTGCTTGCATTAAGTACTGTGCTGTGTAAATAGGTAGGAGTTCTAATCTCACTGCAGTCAACTGGTGTTTGTGTGTGCTCATTTAACAGTCTGGTGACAATTTTAGAATGGCATGTGCGTCTACAGCTATGTTAGACATACCTCCAAACATCTTGTTAACATACACTGATAATGTCATCCTCTATAAAGTGCAGTCTGACACTGTTTAAGTCAAACTTGTGCTATGGCACTAATGTTAAGTACTGTGTTCTTGAGTCTCTAACTAGATAGTTAGGAGTTCCAATGTGGCAGTAGTCAACTTAAGTGTGTGCTTATTCAAATATTATTTTTGAGACAATTTTATACAGAGATGTGAGACACTCCTTCCAACATCATCTTCTCATCATACTATGATGCTATCACCCTCTATAAAGTGCATAGTGATAGTGTTAAAATCAGACATATATGATAGTGCTAGTCTTACATTGTATGGAATCCAGCTTCTATACCCACACAGTTTTAATGTTCAAATCAGACCCAGTCAATTGTTATGTGTGTGATTGGTACATTACAGTCCTTCTACGATCTTTTGAATCTGTTTTCATTTAACTACCACTTATGAGAACTTTTAACATAGCCCCATGAGTCCAAAATCTCCTTTTTCCCTCTGGTCACATAGCATACATCCTGCAGAGGACTGGAAGATTTCCTCATCTCAAAGATGCATACACTCATCATGAAGCAGAGTCCTTCCATGAGCCTCTGCAAGCCATCTCCAGACCACTAGATGTGTTATTGCTAATTCTGTCATGGGGTGGTGCACATTTCACATATGGACAGAGAGAGTATGTAACACAATCAAACAAATATACACTTATGCACACAGCCTTCATATAGACATGGAGATTTTTTTAATGGTATAATAATGGCTAGGATTTAATGTGATGTTGGCCATTAGCACAGTAATGTCCTATGACCCTGTGACAGTCCCTTCTCTGGACAGTAATCAAGGACCTTTAATCTTCACTGCTGACACCAGTGAGGGATGGCCACTAGGAACAAAAATGGATACAAACAGTATTTTCAGATGCAGCTCTCTGCACCAAGCACAATTTCCCTTAAGAGCACACAGGGAGCACATTCCAGACCTAAGCATGGACTCTCTCTCTCTCTCACTCTCTCCAGGCCCCAAATGAGACTACACACTGACCACTTTGGAGTTTTGTGTCCCTTGGATATTTGATTTACAAACACACACACACACACACACACACACACACACACACACACACACACACACACACACACACACACACACACACACACATACACACACTTGAGAAAGGCTGGCATAGATTTACCAGCTGTGCCCCCTCTGCTCAGACTATAAGGTAAGTACGTTACCACCAATCAGCTACTCTAATGCTCTTATAATGGCACCCAATTATACTGAGTAAAATGAATACTAATACAAATGGTAGCGTTTGATCAATGCATCAAGCCTTTTAGGAGCAACCATAGTGTCCCTAAAATAAGAATAAGTACTCTTAAGATGTTAAAAGTGTTCTCTAAATGACACCACAATGAAAGTTACAGAAATATTTAATAATTCTTCTTCTTCTTTCAGCTTTTTCCCAATAGAAATATTTAATAATAAATAATGAAATAGAAAACATGATAATACCAAATATCTAGTTACAAAAAACACCAAAGTTTCAGTCAGAGAAGATGCAAAAAATAACACAGTTGGATCGATTCACATAGATGCAGAAAAACAATACTTAACTAATCTCACTATATTTTCCTGTCTGTCTAAAGAATGACTGCTCCCTAGTTAACTTACTTACTACAGCAAGGGAAGATGATGAGTGTTCAGTTGCTTGCTACACCATGGCAAAATGAGGTGTGAGGTTGTGTGAGATACCTGTGAGAGATCTTTCCAGTCAAGTTCCAAAAAACAAAGTGTTGCTGTAAGAGTTTCATCATATCTCTCACAAATATTTAAAAAACAATCATTTCAGTGTTGGTTATAGAATGACATCACATCTGGTCACCTGACTCTGGTACAGTATAGACCCAAAGCTTTGCTAAGATCTGTTGCAGCATCTGAAAGCTATAAAACAATTTCAAAAACGTTCACCCTTTCAGGGTAGCAATTAGTTCACCCCTAAAGACAACACAGTAAGATTCATTTTTGTCTCTGGCTGCAATCAGACGTAAGATAAAATCTTGATGGCCTAAACCAACCCATTTAATTTTCAACCTATTTTTCAAAATTAACTGGACTGAGAGTAACCTCTTCCTTTACAGAATTCTCTTTGAAAACATATACATTTAATCAGTTGTAATAATACTGTCTAATATACATGTATAGCTCTTTTCTGTCGAGCAGGACTCACTGTTGATGTATTTTTAGTGCAAGCAACTTTAAAAATACATTTTTAACACAAACATCTGTACAAATCAGTGTGATAGTCAAATGGCATAAAATTCTTTACAATACTCCAGCTAGCTATTCTGACATATGTTACACATGCACTGCTGTACTCTCCCTGGCACAGATGGTACTACCTCATATCATCACAGACCATATGAACATTTCACATATCAGTGTTATTGTCATCCATATGTGCTATGTTGAGGTGTGGATGTATGGTAGCTTTACAAGAGAGTATTACAAACTGATGTGAGGTAATGTGTTGATGGCCTCTGCTGCTGTTTGATGATATTTTCCTTCCATAACAGCTGTAGTAATATGCCTTCTGAGAACTGTTGACATGGGATGATACTCCATATATTGCTGGCTTAGTAAGGCATGTGTTTTTGTAATGGAGCATTTTAACATTCTACGCAGTTGTCATTCAACCATCATAGTGATACTTGCAGTATGGCACATGTGTGCATGTGTATACTTACCATCATTAAATGCTCTGTGACATACATCAATATAAGGATGGCACAGTGGTGCAGCAGTTCAGCTGCCACTTCACAGCAAGAGGTTATCCAGTTTGATTCTTGGCTGGGGTGCCTTTTGTGTGGAGTCTCCATGTCTTCCCTGTGTTCATGTGGGTTTCCTCTGGGTGCTCTTATTTCCTCCCATGTTACAAAGACATGCATCTGGAGTGTTTCTCCCTGGGCATCCACTGAAAATTGGCTTTGTTCCAAGTTGGACTTTCCTGGTAAACAAATAATAAATACATAAATAAATAAATAAATACTGTCTAACATACATGTATAGCTATTTTCTGTCCAGCAGGATCCACTGTTGACGTATGTTTAATGCAAGCAACTTTACAAATACATTTTTAACACAAACATCTGTACAAATCAGTGTGATAGTCCAATGACATAAAATTTTTTACAAAACTCCAGCTAGCTATTCTGGCATATGTTACACATACACCGCTGTACTGTCCCTGGCACAGATGGTACTACCTCATATCATCACAGACCATATGAACATTTCACATGTCAGTGCTATCATCATCCATATGTGCTATGTTGAGGTGTGGATGTATGGTAGCTTTACAAGAGGGTATTACAAACTGATGTGAGGTAATGTATTGACGGACACTGCTGCTATTTGATGATATTTTCCTTCCATAACAGCTGTAGTAAAATGCCTTCTGAGAACTGTTGACATGGGATGATACTCCATATATTGCTGGCTTAGTAAGGCATGTGTTTTTTTAATGGAACATTTTAACATTCTACGCAGTTGTCATTCAACCATCATAATGACACTTGCACTATGGCGCATGTGTATACTTACCATCATTAAATGTTCGGTGACATACATCAATATAAGGATGGCGCAGTGGTGCAGCAGTTCAGCTGTCACTTCACAGCAAGAGGTTCTCCAGTTCGATTCTTGGCTGGGGTGCCTTCTGTGTGGAGTCTCTATGTCCTCCCTGTGTTCATGTGGGTTTCCTCTGGGTGCTCTGATTTCCTCCCATGTTATAAAGACATGCATCTGGAGTGTTTCTCCCTGGTCATCCACTGAAAATTGGCTTTGTTCCAAGTTGGACTTTCCTGGTAAACAAATAATAAATACATAAATAAATAAATATTGTCATACAGATTACATTGACACATAAGTCTTGTTTCATCCAAATGTTGTAATGCTGTTATATATAGAAACATATAACAAGTTTTGATTCAATTGCCACCTCATGGAATTCATTGTATGCATAATTGTGCTGTTATTCCCAGGGATTATTGAGGTGTTTCTAGCAGCATTATGTGATTATTAGTATTTATGTCAGTAACTGTTCTGCATGAGCCACATCCAACTTATTTGAGATGTGTCTATATATGGTATCAGGGCACTCACACACAGCTTTACAATGAAAAACATATAGGCATATGATGTGCAACTGAGGTAATTATGTGTCTCATATCGCCCACTTGGAGGTGATATCTGCTTGTCTTACAAAGCCATGTCTGACCCAGTTCTGTTAGAAATGGTACATCTAAAGAAATCCCAATCCCTCCACACCACATGCTCCATAGACCTGAACCTCATTACCACAATCAACAGAACATGATGGAGGGAGAGGTTCATAACCCAGAGACTGCCTATGCTATGGAATAGACTTCCCATACATGTCAAACAAAGCACCTCACTGGCCCTCTTCAAGAGAAATCTTGATGAGTGGATGTGAAATAGAAAATGCACCCCAGGGATCACTCCAGTGGCTCTACTTGACAGAGGCACTGGGAACTAAGGTAGGTTGGCACAATGCCAGGGTAATCCTATGGGCTAGGCTTGTAAAGGCTCCAGGGCCATTAGCCTAGTACACATCTATGAACATATGATCCTATGAACATAGGTAGAGCTGTATGACTGTGTGAATAGTTCTACTGTATGGCATGTGATGCATACCCAAGATTGTATTTGTTGGTGTTGTCACAAATAAGTTTTTAAATAAATATGAAACATTAAGGGAATGCACAATTAAGTGAAGAGTTGTTTGTGAGGCCACCACCCATACTCAACCAGAGAAAATATAGACAATCTGCTAGTTGGCAGTTTGGATCAAACATCACCCCCCTGTCCTGACTGGCCATCAGCCAAAGTATACATGCAAACATTACTCAGCTTATTTTCTCAGGACAGCAAATCATCTCTGTGCTCTCCAAGGCTAAACACACACAATCAGTGGGCCCTGACAACATCCCAGGTTGCCTATTCAATATCTTAAAACCTCATCTAGCAGACACAGTTAACATAGCCTCCAGACAGCCTATGATCTGATGGAAAGGCATACAGCAACAGTCATCCACTTGAACAAGGGTAACCATTACCTGATACAGGGAATTATAGACCCATAATGCTCACTCTCCTCATCTGTGAGGCAGGCCAAAGAATCATCATGGACCTTATCTAAAAGGACATAGATAATCTCCCAACTGTCTACCCAACCCATTTTTGATTCATTAAGGCTACATCATGTCTGTTAAATGCAGCTGACTTCTTCCAGAAGGTCACTGAGGGCATGTGTGAGAAAATGACTGTCATCCTGCATATCTTGACCTGACCAATGCATTTGACACAAATCCACACTCAGGCATTACAGAGAAACTGTCTCAAGTGGACATAAACATCTACATCACCAATTGGGTAAACAAATGGATAACAACAGGACACATACTGTCGAAGTGTGTGAATTCACCTCTAGCATGAGTCCACTGACCAAGGCGGTACCTCAGAGTTGTCATATCTCCTTTCCTGTTCAGTATTTTATGCTGTGTAGGCAAATGAGGAATTGTTGAGGTCTACTCCAGATTCCAGAAGATTGGCTGGGTTTGCTACATCTAAGTACTGTGAAACTTTACATTGGTGTTGAATGCCAATGAAAAGGTTCAAAGTATCCAAAGTGACCCTTATAGTCAATTTGCCATTTTAGAGTGGGAACAGTTCTTTCTTTAAAAAGGTCAGATTTCAAGGAGTTTGAGTTACGATTAGGTTCATAGGTACTAGGCTATCTGCCTGAAGGCATTTATAAGCCTAGCCAGAATGTGTTGGCTTTCGCCACCCCCTTAGATTAGTTCCCTGTGCCTCTGTTCAACAGAGCCACTGAAGTGATCCCCGAGGTAAACTTTCTGTTTCCCATCCACTCGTCAAGATTTCTTTTGAAGAGTGTTAGCGAGGAGCTCTGCCTAATGTAGATTGGGATCTTGTTCCAAAGTATGGGAAGTCTCTGGGACAGGAATCTATCCCTCCAGCATGTCCTAGTTATTGTTGTGGTGAGGTTTAGATCCCTAGAGCATGTGATGAGTGATGAGTAGAGGGGCACAATGACCTCTTTTGATCTGGATGCAAACCCTTTTGTGATTAGGTGGGCCACGTAGAAGGATTTTCTAACCACTTTGGCAATGTGATTATCAAAGGTGAGATTACTATCTACTTGGGTCCCCAGATCCCTTATTACATCTTCCAGATTTAGGGACTACCACCTATGTGGTAGTTTGTGGGTACTTTGTTTTTTCCAAAGGGGATGACTATGCACTTTTTGGCATTTAGCTTGAGGCCATGATTTTGACACCAGGTATCAGTCTCAGTGAGACCCTTTTGGAGGATGTCTGTGTCAGCCGGAGAGTCAATTATAGCCCCTAGTTTGCAGTCATCTGTGAACTTGGTCAGCCTTAGTCCTCCTGTGCTTGCCTGTACCTCTGAGAAGTATATGCCGAACAGGAGGGGTCCCAGGACTGAGCCCTGGGGAACTCCACTTGTAACCGATTTAGAGTCGGACCTAGCTGCCGCAACTCTCACCATGTGGGTTCTGTCCGTGAGCCAGTTGGCAACCCAGCTTGTGATGTAGGGGTTTATGTTCAGGCTGGTGAGCTTGTCTATAATGCCAGAATGGGGGATGGTGTTGAAGGCCTTTGCGAGGTCTAGGCAGGCTGTGTGTACCACCTTTCCCTCATCTATAGCCTTGGTAACTGTCTCAAAGAGTCCACCAGGTTTAAGAGGCATGATCTGCCCTTAACAAAGCCGAACTGGGTAGGGTCCAGTGTTTGGAGGTTCCCACTGTCTCTGTTAATGAGTTCCATGATGATGCGCTCCATAGCCTTGCAGACCAAGCTAGTCAGGCTTATATGGCGATAGTTCCCGGGGTCTGTTGTGGCTCCACCTTTGTGGAGCAGAATAACCATTGTTGTGCGCCACTCTGTGGGTATGTAGCCTGTGGAGAGGCTGAGTTTGAACAGTGTGTCTAGGTGAGGGGCTAGTTTGTCTTTGAGCTCATGTAGGACGCAGCCTGGGACACCGTCCCGTCCCATTGATGCTGTGTTTTTGGATTTGGAGAGGGCTGTTTTAACCTGAATGTCTGTGATTTCAGGGACTCTACATTCTGGTATGGTTATGGGCCCTTTTGGGGGTGAGAGGTGGGTGCTGTCTGCCAGGATGTTAGCGATATCAGTTGGTTCAGTGTATTGTGTGCCATTCTGCACTAACTCTGAGCAGATCTGAGCATTGCCACTTAGATTCTTGACATAACTAAAGAATGCCTTGTGGTTATCTTTGGAGATCTTGGCAATTTTTCTTTCAAAGCTCGACTTGGATAATTTTATGAGGGATTGTATTTTCTTGCTGATACTGATCAGGGATGTATTCCCTTCTTGGGATTTTACTCTTTTCTTTACTAGTTTCCTCCTTCTATTGTATAGCTTGTTTATAGCAGGGGTCCACCAGACTGGTTTTATTTTCTTGGAGGAGTGAGTCTTGGTTTTGCTTGGGATGGCACAATCCATGCATTCTTGTAGGTGCCCATAGAATACATTAGTAAAGGATTTTGTGGCTTGGACAGTGTTATCCTTCAGCATGGGAGCTTTGAAACTTTCCACCTCGGTCTGAAGTAAAGTGAAGTTTGCGTTTGAAAAGTTTTTTATGGTGGTGTCCTTGTCCACGGGTGGGGGCGGAATGTGGATATCCAAAATGATTTGTTTATGGTCAGATCTAACCAGCAATGGGTTGACCTCCGGTGTGGACACCGGTCACCCGTGTTGGTGATGACCAGGTCCAATATGTTGTCACCTCTGGTGGGAGTGTTGACCAGTTGAACCAGGGCGTTTGCGTTTATAAATTCTAGGAAATGTTGGGCAAGGGAGTTAGTACTTGAGTAGTTCTCCCAGTTAATGCTTGGGTAATTGAAATCACCCAATAATAGGGTGTTTGGTAGGGCCTTTATGTTTCCCAGTGCTTTCAGAAATGCAGAATGGGGGTCCTGTGACATGGTAGGTGATCTGTAGCAAGCTACAATTTGAATTGCAGTTTTGCCCGTTAGTTGCATGTGGATGATCTCTGAAGCATCTTGCTGTGCCACTAACCTGGAGGTGTGGGTATCCTTGATGAATATGGATACGCCCCGCCTTTTGTATTTCAGTTTGGGTTCTGTGGCCTGAATGTATGGTATGAGTTGTAGCCTGGTAGTGCTGGGGTGCTCTCTGGAGCCTTAAACCAGGTTTCTGTTACTGCACATATATCGATTTTCTCCATACTGAGGAGTGCCTTGAGTACCTGCATTTTGAGGTTTAGACTTCTGGCATTGAGTAGCATTCCCTCAGTTTTTTGTTACTTGTGCTATTTACGGCAGTGGGTTTGTTTTTTGAGCCTTGCCTAAAAAAGGCACTATGGGGGTGGCAGGAGCCTTGGCCAGTATTCAAAAGCCTAAGGGTGACAGGTGCAAGCCGTCTCTAGCGAAGCAGCATGGGTTGTCGAGCATGTCATCCCAGGTGGACAGACAGTGGATCCCCTTAGAATGACACCAGAAACATAGCCAGTTGTTGAAATCGAGAATTTTTTCTTTATCCACAAAATAGCAGCAAGCAAATAACTCCAAAACGAAAAATAAAATAAACGCTGTGTCAGTAAGAAGAATACAAAATTTATTGTTCCAAAGCCAATAGTAAGCGCTTTCATCTCTTCATCCAGAGATTTCTTCATATTAAGGCTTTGCATTAAAGACATGACTTTATATGCTTGATAACTCATTAACCACTTGACATTTTTAAAAACAGTGTTCCTAAACATTTTTTCTACAGTAAATGAAAGACATCATTAAAACATGTACATATATTTAACATATGAGTCCCTAAAATATATAAAAAATATAAAAAATCAATGTTTCAGCCCCTTTCTTTTTAAATACATTGCAAACTCTTCCCTATTGTTTAGTCCTGGAGGGAAACAAGCATTTAGTCTAACTTGCCAACAATATTCCAACCAACCCAACTCTTCTTCAACATTAACAATATTACCATTAGAATTTAGAACATCCAAAACTATGCATTTGAAATTTATTTTACATTTTTTCTCAATATAATGTTTACCCATAGCATTTTTCATATCAGCATGTGTAATAGCATAGTTGTGTTCATAAATTCTTCTGCATAATTCTCTTAGTTCTCCCTACATAGAATGATCTACATTTGAAATACATTAGTAAATATACTACATTTTTAACTTTGCATATAATTTTTTCTTTATACCGTGGTATCATTCTTGGTGAGGGCAGGATGCTACTAAGGGTCAGGGTCATACCGGCCTGGGCTACGTGATCAGAGAGCTCTTTCATGTCTCTTTTCATGTAGTCTAGGGAGGTACAGCTCAGGTCATTCACACAAACATGGACAATGTCAGAGTCATATTTGTACTTGTTCTGGAGTTACCTGAGTGCTTGTGTTATGTGGCGGATCCTGGCACCTGACAGGCAGCTAACAGTAACCTTCTCCTTATTCAGCCTAGTGAGTGGGACATCAGTGTGCCTGACTATAGAATCACTTATTACTAGTATGTTAGGTATGTTATTTTGCCTTAAGGGCTATGATTGCATGGCACACTGATTTTGTGAAGTATATGTTTCATGGTTTGTGTTGGGGGGTAGAGGTTGCTTGGTTATTTGCTTTGGAGGACTCTGTTGGTTTTGCAGATTTTTATTTAGAGCCTCCAAGTATGTTTTCATGTATTTATGTGTGTTTTTTTCCGGTGCTGGTTTAATGGGTTTATTTGAGACTGGTGGTGTGATGCAAGTATTTCCCGTCTCCTCTTGACTGTCTGATCCAGTCTTGGGATGAGAGAGCTTAGTCTCCAGTTTGGCTGTATAATTAAATCTCTTGCATGTATTAGTGTTTGGTGGTAGGAGGAGAGGGTTGTCTGTGTACATGAGGCAGTTGTAACATTGCCTCAAAATGCCCAGATTCACCAGTTGGACTGGAGTGTACACCTGAAACTGCCCTTTAGACATGCCTGGATAGGTACAGTGAACTGTTTTACTGGATGGCTGGTAAGGTCAAATAGAGAGCCTTGTCCTTCTGTACAGTACATGAGGGTCTAGTGCTAGGGTTTATAAGTGCTTGCTATACGTTTTGAGCAAGTGCCAGGCTTAGAAATGAATGGCTTGAGTTCTTAAGTTGAAAGTTTATCTAGTTCCAAGGGAATAATTGAAGAGGAGACTTTGTGGAGCCAGGAATAGTTTTACCCCAGCTAACCGGCGCTGCCCGATGTGCAAAACCGGGCAAATGCGGTATTTATAGCAGGGAAATGAAAGAGAAAGCAATTAGCCCAAAATGGCCAATAAACTATTAATTTCTGGGCTGAAACCACTCCTCCAGGGACAGATAGCCTACTCAAAGCTCCCCTCCCTCAAAGGAGAACAGAGAAACTTCCTTCTATCCAAGTAAGGTATGGGCAAACACAGAGATTTGTAACACAGCCCTGAATTCAGCACTAATCTGAAAACTAGACTATACTAGCTTAGAAAGGTGGCAGGAAACAAGTATATATATATATATATATATATATATATATATATATATTGTTTTTTTTTTCAGAAAATAAAGTAGATACAATCAAAAAAACACTTTAAATGCACAGAAAAGGATACTTATTGTTATATATCGCAGATCAGAGCTGCATTCAATGTCCCTAGTAATAAAGTAGGAAGAAACACAAATACAGTAAAAGCAGATGAATAAAGTGCAATTATATATATATATATATATATATATATATATATATATATATATATATATAAACAATAGAAAATTAACAAACTGATTTAAACAAGTTACCCAATTAACCAGAAAAAAGCTCAAAACTGAGCCCTGTTCCAGCAGTCTTCAATCAGACAAGTTCTAACTGCACACTCCTGCTACTAGGGTGCAGAGGAACCTTCTCCAAAAAAAGATGGCCTAGATCAGTGCTCAAGTTATACAAACAAAGCTAGATTCAGCAGGCCTGAATCTGGTCTATGCTACATCAACAAGGCACACCAATTTCAGAAAGAAACAGTTCAAATAAGCAGGCACAATAAGCCTGTGACCAGAAGGGCAGAATCCAGCCTCTCCTCCCACAAGTGCAGACCACAACCCTCTTAATGTAGAATAACTGACCTGAAGCCCAAGTGCTTAAGCCAGAACTAATACACTTTTAGAATAGCAGACACTGGGCCTTCAATCAGCAATTCCCAGCTTAGAAGGATGTAAGCTACCTGTCCTGCCATAACAGTGCAGACCATAAACCTTTTTAATGTAAAACAACTGGTATGAAGCCCAAGTGCTTAAACCAAAAGACATAGAATAACAGTTACAATTTAATCAGGCTACTACCAAGCAGTAATAAATGCAGCAGAATAAATAAAGTTGAGTACTTTTAAGAAAAGCAAAATAAAATAGGAGCAAACACAAATACAGTAAAAGCAGATAAAAAATACACTTTATTCAAGTGCAAGGAGAGTGGAAGGAAGATACTAAGTGGGTTGGCCTTCTCAAATCTTCTATCTGTATTAAGCTGAGTGAACAGTAGACTCAGTATATGATCTCACTGTACACGGTTAAGTGAGCAAATGAGATGGACCCAGGAGGAGTGTTCTAATACAGACTTACAGGAGGGGCGGGCATTTCCAGAGCCACCAACACTAATACCAACACAGGAACAGGGACGGTGGATGAGGAACTATCTGCAGAGAGACACATAGCACACTGTTCAATGAAACACACAATTAGGAAACAGAAAAATGAAAATACAGTACTTTTAAAACTGCAAGTTTGTACTTAACAGAAGACGAAAATAAAATACTGCAAGTTTTACTTAACTTCAGCTTCTAATGCATATGTTTGTATCCAAGCAAGTCTCTCAGAAGTTGAGCATAAAATGATTTCTTAAACTTTGTGGCTAGTACTTAAAGTACAGAGGAATCCCTCTAGGCTATTAAATATCAGATAATAAAGAAGTGATAACACCACCCCTTAGTATAGCAGACACACACAGCACACTGTTCAATGAAACGCACAATTAGGAAACAGTTGTTGTTGTTTTTCTTTAGGCTTTTCCTGGTTAGGGGTCACCACAGCGGAACTCCTGTCCGCTAATGATTGGCAGCAGATTTTTTATGGGTGCTGAGGTGCCAGCTCGACGCCCAACCTTCATTAGGAAACAGAAAAAATGAAAATACAGTACTTTTAAAACTGCAAGTTTGTACTTAACAGAAAACTAAAATACACTACTGCAAGTTTTACTTAACTTCAGCTTCTAATGCAAATGTTTGTAGCCAAGCAAGTCTCTCAGAAGTTAAATTCAAGTAGTATTGTCGTGATGTGTGTGTTGCAAGTGCATTTGTTAAACTGGATGTCTTTATCCTTGGCATGGATTTTGAGATATAATCAAGGGTGTTTGGAGTACTGAATGTCATGAAAGTCACTCTTCCCTTCTGCAATACTGGTTAGGTGGGCAAGTGATCACCAAAGGACTGAAAGTGTCATAGTCGAAGCAAGGAAGTGAATAATCTGATCATACAGGCCTCTATAGTAAACAAAAGGAGCAGAGATGAGCAAGAGAAGATGGTGCAAAGTCGAGAACTTCCAGTGATATGGGTAAGTTATGGCCCTATTGTCTCATATCTTTGCTTTTGAGATTTTCTAATTTTCTTTTCTGTACTATAGCCCCATTTGTTTGCCATTGTTTAACACCACTGTTTTACAAATCTGCTAGGTACAGACTGCCCTGATTACAATGAGGACAGGAATGAAGATACAGATCACACCCCAACAAATCTGCTAGGTACAGACTGCCCAGATTACAATGAGGGCAGGAATGTAGATACAGATCACACCCCAAAGAAGAGGAGATACACAATTATATAACCACTAAGCCATCTGAGCTGTACGAATATTTTAGCCAAGTTGGGCAAGTGCCTTTGACTGGCTTTCTACAAGTAGGTGCGGAGTGAAATATACCTTCTGCAAGACTTGTAACACGGATTTCACAATCCATCACAGGGGCCGACATGATCTGCAAAGACATTCCAAATGTGAGAAACAGACAGAATTGCAAGCATGCAGCTGGAAGATCTATTGTGGATGTCTATTTGCAGCAGAACACATCCTGAAATTTATGAAAAAGTGCGGAGAGGATCAAGCTGTTCTCTGAAAAATGGCACGTGGAGCAACAAAGGCAGCATGCATTACACGGGATGTTCTGGAGCCTCATTACCAGAATGATGGTGCAGCAGCCTGCCAGAAATCACCATTCTGTTTGTATATGGACCAAAGCACAGACATGGGAGATGGCAAACTGTTACTGATCCTTGTTGGTTACCTTAATGAAAAGGCAAGCAAAAATGTGATAAGGTTCCTTCATATGCCAGAATGTGTGTCAGGAACTGGAAACGCAATGTTTGATGCTTTAATGTTCACTCTGACAAAATGTAACATTCCAGTTTCCAGCATTGTGGGCTTTTCTTCAGACAATGCTGCCTCAATGATTGCAAGACACAATTCTGTGCTGTCTTGTTTAAAGGAGGTGAAGCCCACAATTATAAACCTGGAGTGTCTCTGCCACTTCAGATCTCTGCAGTAAGGCTGCTGTAAAAGCACTTCATTCACCAGTTGAAGAACTTATATCAGATGTGTACTGCCATTTCAGTTCCAATGCACAAAGACAACAAAAACTGCAAGAATTTGCTTTGCTCACAGATACTGGCCCCCTCAAGATCATTACACATGCACCTACTAGATGGTTCAGTCTTGTAAGTTAATTAACAGAACCCTGGACATGTGGCCAGCTCTAAATTTGTATTTGCTGGCAGACGTCTCAGACCTGCAGCTGCTTTCAGACTAATCAAACACAGTGATGTGTCAGTGTTAACTGACAGTAGCTGAGTTCTACCAAACAGTGAACTGCGTATTGACTACGAAGTCAAGCAGTACATGAACAGCCATGAGGAGGATACTGCCAACACAGTCATTGAATTTAACTTTTATAAAAAGTTACAGCTTTTTATGCTGCAATGCTGCAGAAAATGCTGAAAAGGTTTCCTGTGCAGGATCACTTACTGAAAGATGCTGCATTAGTTATTAATCCGGCCAAAAAATTGGACTTTTCTTTGGGACTTGTCAGGGATGTTGGCTTCCATCTGGGTGTGTGTGAAAATGATGAGGCTGAACAATTAATCGATGAGTTTACCCAATATCAGATCGAGGACAAGGGGAATCTGACAGGCCCAGTAGATGGGCCCCATTCATGTGTGTCAAAGTACTGGGCACATCTTCTGAGGGACCTTTGCACTGAAGGGAACCTGCCACTCTTTAAGCAGCTGATGATGAGTCTTCTTTGCTTGCTACACTCAAATGCACAAGCTGAAAGAACATTTAGCATGGTGTGGAAAGTGAAAACTGAACAGCGTCAGTCTCAGAGTGTAAAAACATTGAACTCTGTTGGCAATTAAAAGGAATGAAGAACTGGACTGCTGTGATGTTAAGCTGCCAAAACATGTTTTAGAGGCTGCCAAGAAAGCCACAGCAGCATACAGTAAGTCTACATCTGACATATAACAGGATGCTGTTTAACTTGGTCTAACTAAAATCATTTGTGTGATTTGTAATATGTCTGTTTAGAAAATGTAGTAAATGTGATTTTTATTTTAGTAAAGTGATGTTTCATTTACTTATGGTGTGGTTATGGTATTGTGGATTATAAAATCAAGGTTTTGGATCTGAGAAATGTCTTATTGAATTTTACATATGTTCTACCATGCTCCATGGCAATGGCATGTTTTGCTCAGTGCGAAAATAGGTAAAAAATGGCATAATAAGTTAGATGCACAGGTTCAAAAAGCTAATGAAAGTTTGAAAAAAAGTTTAACATACAGTAATGATATAGGTGGTATATGCTGTCAGACTAATCAAACACAGTGATGTGTCAGTGTTAACATTTTGACCATTTGTCACACATTGTTAGGGTCTGTGTTACACATTGGACTCTTAAGAGGTTGAGACCTATGGTTGTGGGTGCTAACCCTGGTAAAAATTTATGGTGCCCCTTCCACTCATCCAGGTTCCTTTTGAACAGTGTCATAGAGGTGTTCTACTTCACATGAATTGGTAGTCTATTTCAAAGATGTAAATCCAAAAGTAAGGCAAGTACTACCAAGCTGTATATGAAGCAACTTCACTTTATTAAAACAATAAAAGCAGTATCATAAGCGCTTTCGGGTATATCCCTTCATCAGATGATAAAACACTAATAAAAACATAGTCTAATATAGTACAACACAGCCAATGAAAATCAATAGTTTACTCTCCTTTTTGCTAGAGCTGGTTTTAAAGGGACAACATCATTTAATCCTGGGGCTTTGTCAGCTCCCAGTCTAAGAATCCATTGCCTCTCTTTGTATTCAGTTTCATTATACAAGTCACCCATTCTTTGACTTCTATTTACAACACATATAACCATAAAGGCAAATACATGATTGCTATGCAATTCTATATGCTTGTACAGTGTGTTGTGTTCTTTTCTTAACCTTATATCTGATAGATGCTTAAAAATTCTATCTTTAAGTCTGCAATTTGTTTTTCCTGTATAATATGCAGTACACTGTTGACAGTTCGCAATATAGACAACATTTTGCATGTTACAGTCAGCATACATATTCAAAAGGTAATTCTTGTTTGTCTTGGGGTTTATAAAACAGTTCCCTTGAAGAATGTGCTTACAGGCTTTACAATGTAGGCATGGATAAGTTCATTTCTTCTTAATGCCTTAATTTTTAAAATTGCATAGGTTCTTGACACAAAATATCTTTCAAATTTTTATTTCTTTTAAAAATAAATGTAGGTTGTGTCTAGTTATATTGTTATATGTTAAAATAATTCTCCAGTTGTCTCTAATTATATTACATATACCACCTATATCATTACTGTATGTTAAACTTATTTTCAAATCTTCATTAGCTTTTTGAACCTTTGCATCTACCTTATTAGGCCATTTTTAACATCTGTGTAACCATGGTTTTGCACTTTGTTTTCTATAGAGACTGCTGTTGTCCATTTCCTTTGTCAATGAATTTTTACTATAACCTCGTACTTGAAAATTATTCTTTAAACAGTCCAATTCCTGTATAAAGGAATTTTCATTTGTACAACGTCTGGATATTCTACAGACTTGTCCCTTGGCGATGTGTTGGACTACATGTCTAGGGTGCATGCTATCAAATCTAAGCATGCTGTTGGTCCAACAAGGCCTCCTATATAGTGAGGTTTCTACCTCCCCATTTTCTTTCTTAATAATATTAATATCCAGGTGTTCAATAACTGAACTAGAATAATTCAATGAACATTTGAAGAAGCTGATAGTAGACTCAAGGATGTTAAATCTGATATGATGCCCCCCCCCCCCCCAACAAAAGAAGAACACATTGTTCACAAATCTACTGTAAAAGAGAAGTTTGTCTTTCCAATCATGTGCTGCCTCAAATATCACCATATCTTCCCAGTATGCCAGGACTAGGTTAGCATATGTGTTCGCACATGGCGTACCCATAGCTATACCTTGTCTCTGGCAATAATACTTTGTTTGACAAAGAAAAACATTGTTCTCTAAAACTATCCTTAATAAGGAACATAACCTTATATTTTCATCTGTAGGTATATTTACCTTTTATTCAGTATTTCTTCTACGGCAGTAATACCATATTTCTTTACATCTAAAGTAAGAATCATATAGGAAATGTCACTGTTCTCTTGCAAATAAACACCCAATGATTCCAGAAATGTAGCAGTATCTTTCAAAATTCTAGGGAAGGTTTGTAACATTGGTCTGAGAGTGCATTCTAACCAGATAGAAATATTTTCTGTTACCCAGCCCCTACCCGATACTATAGGTTTCATGGGTGGTGTTTTAGGATCCTTATGAATTTTTGGTAAGGCATTAAAAACTGGGATAGTAGGATGTTGTATATATAAAAATGTCAGCAGCTCATGGTCTATCAAACCAGTTTTCCATGTTAAATAAAGATTTGTGCACTTTTTGTATATAGGAATTCACCATTAGTGGTGACAGCTGAAGAAAAGTCAGTCTGTCAGCTAGCAACACATCTATTTGTGTGTTGTAAAACTCTTTGCTAAGTACAACAGCACCTCCCTTATCAGCAGATTTTATAACTATGCTGGTATTATTCTTTAGCTCTTGCAGTGCATTTCTATATGGCTGGTCGAAGTTGAAATACATAGATCTATGTGTATTCTGTAGATACTGTTCAATTTCATGTCCACAGGATTTAACAAAAAACAACAGTGTAGGATTCAAAGTAGGTGAAAAAGTGCTAGGTTGCTTCAATGCATGAGGTGTTTGAACACTGTTAGTATCATTAAACAATTGCTTCAACATTACATTCCGTGCAAAGTATAGCAGCTCAGGTATTAGAGTACAAAAATCTGTCCCTGTACTCGGTTCAAATTTAAACCCTTGCTTAACACTGATAGTTGTAATTCCGAAAGAGAAATACCTGAAATATTATGAACATTGCAAATGTTGCATGCATTATCAACAGTCAATTATAGGTCCGTCGTCTCTTGTAGTCCTTGTCCATCTAATGTGAAAAGCTCTTCTTCCAAGAATTCTTCTTCTTCACCGGTGCTGGTAATGTGAAAAAAGAAGAAGAAGAAGAAGAGGGAGAGAAGGAAGTAGGTGTAACAACAGATATAGGCATCTTGGCACTTTGTTTTGGTTTGTTTCCCATTGTGGAAAAGTCCAGCCTTGTCGATTAGAGACTCATCGATTGGGCCAGCTGTACTGCCCAAATTAATGTCCACAAATGTTTCTCCTTCAGTCACTGTCTCAGTGACATTGGTAGATGCTGTTTCATTATTTTCTGTACTAAACAAGACAGGCCCCTGTGAATGAAGAGTGTTAGACTGCTTTAAGTTTACAAAGTCTGAACGTTCTTTTTCATAGGTTCATAGGTTCATAGGTTCATACTAGGCTATCTGCCCTGGGGCAATTATAAGCCTAGCCTGATTCTGTAAGGCTTACGCCACCCCTTGATTTGAGTATACTGTGCCCTTTTTAAGGTTTAGTTTACTGTGCCTCTGTCCAATAGTGACATGGGAGTAATCCCTGGGACAAACCTACGATCCCCCATCCACCTATCGAGATTCTTCTTGAAGAGATTCAGTGAGGTGCTCTGCCTCACATGAACTGGAATTCTATTCCAGAGTGAAGGGAGCCTCTGGGTTATGAACCTGTCCCTCCAGCAAGTTCTATTTATTTCTGTGCTGAGGTTCAAGTCCCTCGAGCGTGTGGCTCTAAGGGATTTAGATTTACTGAGGTGGAGCATGTCCATTAATTCTGGATTTGACATAGCTTTGTATGTCAGGCATAGATCACCTCGAAGTAGGCGGTATGCAACTGAGTAGAGCTGGAGTTTTTTTAACCGAGCAGCATATGGCATCTGTTTGAGACCCTTGATCCTCTTGGTGAGATACTTTTGGGGTCTTTCTAATTGCTGCAGGTGTCGGGTAAGGTAAATCCCAAAAGGGGAATTGTATTCTATGATGGGCCTGATGAGGGATGAATAAAGGAGCACGATTACCTCTCTTGATCTAGATGTGAAACCCTTCATGATGAGGTGGACTATGTAGAAGGTCTTTCTAACCACTTTGGCAATGTGGTTTTCAAAGGAGAGATTGCTATCAACTTGGGTCCCCAGGTCCCTAATAACTTTCTCTGTACTTAATGGGTTTCCGCCTATGTGGTAATTTGTGGGCACATTGTTTTTGCCAAAGGGTATGACTATACATTTTTTGGCATTTAGCTTTAAACCATGGCACTGGCACCAGTTATCTGTCTCTGTGAGACCTTTTTGAAGGATGTTTGTGTCAGCTGGAGAGTTGATTATGGTGCCCAGTTTGCAGTCGTCTGCGAACTTGGTGAGCCATAGTCCTCCCACGTTTGCCTGTACCTCGGAAAAGTATATACCGAACAACAGTGGTCTCAGGACAGAACCTTGTAGGACGCCACTTGTGACTGGTTTCGAGTCGGACATGGCTCCAGCAACTCTCACTCTGTGGGTTCTGTCTTTGAGCCAGTTTGCGACCCATCTTGTGACATAGGAGTTTATATTTAAGCTGGATAGCTTATCTATGATGCCCGAGTGGGGTATTGTGTCAAATGCCTTTGCCTTTGCAAGGTCCAGATAGGCTGTGTGGACTACCTTCCCTTCATCTATGGCTTTGGTGACTGTTTCGAAGAAGTTAACCAGGTTCAAAAGGCAGGATCTGCCCTTGACAAAGCCGAACTGGGTAGGATCTAGTGTCTGTAGGTCCCCAATGTCTTTGTTTATGAGCTCCATGATGATCCTCTTCATAGCCTTGCAGACTAAGCTAGTCAGGCTTATGGGGCAATAGTTTCCAGGGTCCGTAGAGGCTCCACCTTTGTGGAGTGGGACCACTGTTGCTGTATGCCATTCTGTGGGCACATATCCTGTAGTGAGGCTGAGATTGTATAGCTGTTTTATGTGAGGGATTAGTTCCTCTTGGAGTTCATGTAGGACGCAACCTGGGACGCCATCTGATCCCATGGAAGCAGTGTTTTTTGCTTTGGAGAGGGCAGCCTTCACCTGAGCATCAGAGATGTTTGGGAGGCAGCCCTCTGCTGGGATAGATACTTGCTCTTTTGGGGGAGTTTGCACTGAACCTGTCTGCCAGGATATTGGCGATGTCTGTGGGTTCAGTGTATTTTTTGTCATTTAGAATCAACTCAGAACAAGTCTGGGAGTTGCATCCCAGGTTTCTAACATAACTGAAAAAAGCCTTATGATTGTCTTTGGTGTCCTGTGCAATTTTTCTCTCGAAGCTGGCCTTGGAGGATTTTATGAGGGATCGTAATTTTTTGCTAGTACTGATCAGAGATGCCTTCCCTATTAGGGATTTTGCACTATCATGTAGTAGCTTCCTCCTTCTGTTGTACAGTTTATTTATGGCAGGGGTCCACCAGACTGGGCACCTGCCTTTGGATGATTGGGTCTTGGTTTTGTTTGGGATAGCATGATCCATGCATTCCTGGAGATGTCCGTAGAATACGTTTATATAGGATTCTGCAGTTTGGGCCATAGTTTCCACTGGCCCTGGGGCCTTGAAGGATTCCACTTCGGTTTTGAGAAGTGAGAAGTTCGCTTTTGAAAAGTTTTTCACTGTGGTTTTCTGGGCTGGGGTGCTGTTGATTAGGTGCAGGTGTGGCTGCTACATCATTTGAAGCATTCCATGCTCTTTCTTGTGCGTGAGGCCAAACAAAGATGTTACCTGATGAAAAATTGTTAACTTAACTTGTTGAAGTTTTAAATCATAGTTAGCAGCTACACATAGTATGTCCATAAGTCTGTTCTTATGATATTCAGTTTTATAATCTGTTTCCAGCTGAATACATAGGTCTTCAGCTTTGTTTAACAATGCATCCTCTTCAGGTTGAAAAAAGGAAATAAGTAAATTCATGTATGATTTACTAGTTTGTAAGTTAATATGCTGCCAGCGTGTCAGCAACTTGGGATAGCATTCCCCTTGTGCTGGCATGCATAAAATACTTGTGCTGGCATGCATAAAATGTGTAAGCCTCTTGGCGCAATATTGTTCTTAACTCATTCACTCCAATGGAGCATGGGAAGTTTGCACTGTAAATTCCAATGGGCGGAGCCTAAGCCACTTGACAGAATCAAATTATGTCCTCAAATTTCAAACAAATGTTCATATCTCTGGAACCATATGAGTTATGAAAGAAGTATAAATGGCAAACCCTTCAACACAAACTATTTTATAGTGATAGTATTCTTTAGATTGTAGGTCTTAAACTGAATTTCGTATGTCACAGTAAACAGTAATTATTATGTTTGTAATATTTTGTAAACAGCTTACTATATCTCAGCAACCACTAATGTTATACACATACTGTCGGCAACATTTTATTCATCTAGCTGAGAATTTTCATACGACACTAAGGAGTTCTGTCTGTGTTACTTGGTTGTTGAGATATTTAGAAAAATGTGAAAATGTTATCTGTATAAATTAATATCATAAAAACAACAGTTAATATCTCTTTATCTGTATTAGACAGAGGTCAAATATTAATGCAGATGAGTTTGCCATTGTGTATGCTTTACAATTACATATTGTAAAACTTCATCCATAGCATGGTTTTCGAATTATTAATGCAAATATGAACAAGCAATATATGACACCTAGAGGCATCAGTAGGTTTTAACTGCAGATGCACCTCGAGGCGTCACTCGGATGCAATGAGTTAAGGCAAGCTTCAAAATAAAATCTGTGCCATTGTAGGCCATTGTTCTTTACTTTGCTGTTGTTTTATTGGACTCCAGACACCCATGACTGACCAGCAGACTGAGAATGTTGAACTTGGCTACATACCACACAGGTATCTCAAAACCATGACTAGTAAATTTATTTTGCTACAAAATCTGCTGTTGGACATGGATATTGGGACTTCTACTCTTCTCTCTGATGCTACACAAGAGAGGCAAAGAGGTGAGACTGAATTTACCATGTCACTGGCATCTTTGCAAGATACATTAATGAAATTAAAATGCCTACAATGGCATATATTTTATTTTGAAGTTTGTCTTAAGAACAATATTGTGCCAAGAGGCTTACGTGTTTTATGCATGCCAGCACAAGGGGAATGCTATCCTGAATTGCTGGCACGCTGACAGCATATTAACTTACAAACTAGTAAATCATACATGAATTTAATTATTTCCTTTTTTCAACCTGAAGAGGATGCACTGTTAAAAAAAGGTGAAGACCTTCGTATTCAGCTGGAAAGAGACTATAAAACGGAATATCATAAGAATAGACTTATGGACATACTATGTGTAGCTGCTAACTATGATTTAAAACTTCAGCAAGTTAAGTTAAAGAAACTACAACGTGATTACCATGATTTTGCATCAGGTAACATCTTTGTTTGGCCTCACCCTCAAGAAAGAGCATGGAATGCTTCAAATGATGTAGCAGCCGCACCTGCACCTAATCAACAGCATGAAAAAGAACACTCAGACATTGTAAACTTAGAGCAGTCTAACACTTTTCATTCACAGGGGCCTGTCTTGTTTAGTGCAGAAAATAATGAAACAGCATCTACCAATGTCACTGAGACAGTGACTGAAGGAGAAACATTTGTGGACATTAATTTGGACACTACAGCTGGCCAAATGGATGTCTCAATGTGACACGCTGGACTTTTCCACAATGGGAAACAAACCAAAACAAAGTGCCAAGATGCCTATATCTGTTGTTACATCTACTTCCTTCTCACCCTCTTCTTCTTTTTTCATATTACCAGCACCGGTGAAGAAGAATTCTCGGAAGAACAGCTTTTCACATTAGATGGACAAGTACTACAAGAGACGACGGACCTACAATTGACAGTTGATAATGCATGCAACATTTGCAATGTTCATAATATTTCAGGTATTTCTCTTTCAGAATTACAACTATCAGTGTTAAGCAAGGATTTAAATTTGAACCGAGTACAGGGACAGATTTTTGTACTCTAATACCTGAGCTGCTATACTTTGCACGGAATGTAATGTTGAAGCAATTGTTTAATGATACTAACAGTGTTCAAACACCTCATGCATTGAAGCAACCTAGCACTTTTTCACCTACTTTAAATCCTACACTGTTGTTGTTTGTTAAATCTTGTGAATGTGAAATCGAACAGTATCTACAGAATACACATAGATCTATGTATTTCAACTTCGACCAGCCACATAGAAATGCACGGCAGGAGCTAAAGAATAATACCAGCATAGTTATAAAATTTGCTGATAAGGGAGGTGCTGTTGTACTTAGCAAAGAGTTTTACAACACACAAATAGATGTGTTGCTAGTTGATGGACTGACTTTTCTTCAGCTGTCACCACTAATGGTGAATTCCTATATACAAAAAGTGCACAAATCTTTATTTAACATGGAAAAAACTGGTTTGATACACCATGAGCTGCTAACATTTTTATATATACAACATCCTACTATCCCAGTTTTTAAAGCCTTACCAAAAATTCATAAGGATCCTAAAACAGCACCCACAAGACCTATAGTATTGGGTAGGGGTTGGGTAACAGAAAATATTGCTATCTGGTTAGAATGCACTCTCAGACCAATGTTACAAACCTTCCCTAGAATTTTGAAAGATACTGCTACATTTCTGGAATCATTGGGTGTTTATTTATAAGAGAACAGTGACATTTCCTATATGTTTGTTACGTTAGATGTAAAGAATTTGTTCACTGTCATAGAAAATCAGTATGGTATTCCTGTCATAGAAGAAATACTGAACAAAAGGTAAATATACATACAGATGAAAATATACAGTTATGTTCCTTATTAAGGCTAGTATTAGAGAACAATGTTTTCTTTGTCAAACAAAGTATTATTGCCAGAGACAAGGTATAGCTATGGGTACGCCTTGTGCGAACACATATGCTAACCTAGTCCTGGTATACTGGGAAGATATGGTGATATTTGAGGCAGCACATGATTGAAAAGACAAACTTTTCTTTTACAATAGATTTGTGGATGATGTTTTCTTTTTGTGGGGAGGCACCACATCAGAATTAACATCCTTTGTTAAGTATCTAGAGTCTACTACCAGCTTCTTCAGATTTTCATTGAAGTATTCTAGTTCAGTTATTGAATACCTGGATGTTAATATTATTAATAAAGAAAATGGGGAGGTAGAGACCTCACTGTATAGAAAGCCTTGTTAGACCAACATCATGCTTAGATATGATAGCATGCACCCTAGACATGTATTACAACACCTCGCCAAGGGACAAGTCTGTAGAATATCCAGACTTTGTATGAATGAAAATTCCTTTATACAGGAATTGGACTCTAAAGAATAATTTTCAAGTACGAGGTTATAGTAAAAATTTGTTGAAAAAGGAAATGGACAACAGCAGTCTCTGTAGAAAACAAAGTGCAAAACCATGTTTGCACAGAGGTAAAAAAATGGCCTAATAAGGTAGAAGCACAGGTTCAAAAAGCTAATAAAGGTTTGAAAATAAGTTTAACATACAGTAATGATGTAAGTGGTATATGCAATATAATTACAGACAACTGGAGAATTATTTTAACAGATGAGAATATAACTTGAGTTGTAGGGACACAACCTAGATTTATTTTTAAAAGAAATAACAATTTGAAAGATATTTTGTGTCAAGAACCTATGCACTTTAAAAATTCAGGCATTAACTCTTTCCCTCCAGTACAACTCTTTTGAGTGTGTACCTTTAACCCCTAGTGGGTGTGGCCTGAGCCTTTAAAAATTAAGTTATCACCTTACAATTCTAACAAATACTCATTGACAGAGGTCAGATATCAATACAATTGTATTTGCCATCATGTATGCTTAAAGATAAAATATTCTGATACCTTGTATGTAGTATGATTTTGGAATAATTAATGCAAGTATGAACAAGTAATATTTGACACCTAGAGGCACAGTAGGAGGTAACTGCATATGCACCTGGAGGCATCACTCGGATGTAATAGGGAACTTATTCAAGCCTACATTGTAAAGCCTGTAAACACATTCTACAAGGGAACTGTTTTATACACCCCAGAACCAACAAGAATTACCTTTTGAATATGTATGCTGACTGTAACACGCAAAATGTTGTCTATATTGTGAACTGTCAACAGTGTACTGCATATTATGCAGGAAAAACAAATTGCAGAGTTAAAGATAGATGCTTCTATCAAATATAAGGTTAAGAAAAGAACACAATGCACTGTACAAGCATATAGAATTGCATAGTGATCATGTATTTGCCTTTATGGTTATATGTGTTGTAAATAGAAGTCAAAGAATGGGTGACGTGTATAATGAAACTGAATACAAAGAGATGCAATGGATTCTAAGACTGGGAGCTGACAAAGCCCCAGGATTAAATGATGTTGTCCCTTTAAAACCAGCTCTAGCAAAAAGGAGGGTAAACTATTCATTTTCATTGGCTGTGTTGTACTATATTAGACTATGTTTTTATTAGTGTTTTATCATCTGATGAAGGGATTTACCTGAAAGTGCTTATGATACTGTTTTTATTGTTTTAACAAAGTGAAGTTGCTTCATATACAGTGTATTAGTACTTGCCTTACTTTTGGAATTACTATTTGGATTATTTGGCAGTACTTTCAGTGGAAGGAGTCCTTTACTTTTTGTTCTTTATTTCAAAGATGTGTCAGTCAATGGGAGACAAATCTGTTCCTCCCACATGTCCTATTCAAGTCGCAAGCCATATTTAGGTGCCTGGAATGGGTGGCTCTATTCCTGTTTGATTTATGGACATGCAGCAGATTCATTAAGTTTGGGTCAAAGATTGCTCTGTAAGCCAGGCATAAGTCTCTCCTAAGAAGTCTATACAATACTGAGTATAGTGACAAGAGACTTCAGTCAGTCTGTGTTAGGCATGTGCTGGAGTCCCTTGATCTACTTTGTTAGAAACCTCTGAGGTCTCTCTACTTGCTGCAGGTGCTTTGTACAGTACATGCCAAAAGGGGCACTATACTCCATTATGGGCCTGATTAGTGAAGAGTATAGAGAAGTTATAACCTCCTTTTCTGTATATATATTTTTATAGCACACATTTTTATACTCATCTATTTTTACAACATATTTTTGCAGTTTGTATTTTTAACAGCTTGTATTTTAGATAGAATGTTATGGACAGTAGAAAGCTGGTTTAGTTTTTTTGTGATGGTACCTTTAAATTCGATGATTAATAGGTTAATTGTTTAATTGAATATATGATGTCACTATCTTTTGAGTATGAAATCACAGGGAAAGTCTCTTCAGTATCTGAAGTTCTAATGCTGGGATGAAAACACTGATTTTGTTAGCGTTTATACTGTTTCTGGATCATAAAGGATTTTGCTTTTACATTCCTGTGAGTTTATTATTAGCACCTCTACAATGCATGTTTTTCAGTTTTTAGTTATCTGATCTGAAGTGCAATGTCAACTGAGGAAAAAATATATGTCAGTGACCAAAATTATACATGGCAATTTCTCCTGCACATGTAACAATACACATTCCCTTATGTTACTACTTACAATGCAGCCTGAAAAAGTAACAGATAATGAGCAGTCCTGATCCACCTCTGCTATAAAAGACAGTACTTCTGAATAATTCTACATGACAATTACACCTAAATGAGTCATTACACCTCTCCTTATACCTTTACCATTAACCAGGGAGATCACAGTTGACAGGCATCTGACTGGATATATGACAAACAAAACACTTACAGCAATCACTTAAATAAGCATAAAATATAATTTAATTGATAATGAAACTATCTGATGTATAGTGGCAGCAGGCCATACTCCACACAGCACATCCCTCAGCTAACATGGTATATAGTAAGGTTAATCTATATTTTAGTAAAGTTAAGGTGCCACTACCTTAATGTCATGGCCCATAGTGGTCAGGTAGGCACTGCCTCTTTCCTTGTGTAGCAGTGTGGTGTGCACAAGCCTGCCTCATATGGTCCCGTGATACTGCCATCACCTGTCTACCATCGCTACCATCACTGGTTGTAGAGACAATAGCAGGGGCTGCTCTGCCATCATGGGGCAGTTGAGTATCAGACCAAGACATACTCATGTTGCACAGAATACAGCAAGTGGTAAGCACCCAGCATGCAGTATCAGGGTCACAGTGAAGGCCACCTCCAGACTCATCCAGGCAACAGAAACAGGATTTCAGCAGACTAAATGCTCACTCAATGACAATTCATCTCAGGGATAGGGTGGTGTTGAATGGTTTCTCAGCAGCTCCCGTAGGGTAGGGGGCCAGTGTAATCAACTAGGATTCATTGGGTAGCCTGAATCACTTACAAAAGAAAAAAAAGAGGGGGAGGCATAACAAAACAAGGGAGATTACTACTAAGCAAAACATTTATAAAGTTATACCTACAAAAGTTAATTAACATGAAAAGTTTGCACTTACCAGCAAGGGACCATGGGGTATTCTACCATGAAATAAGAGGTGGTAGAGTGAGTTTGTGTGCCAGATGTGAGTACAATGGGCACTACCACGATTCTTGGCTGATATGTTAGTGATGTATCCCCATCCATTGCACACAACCTGGCAGTTGATAGAATAGAAACCCTTTCTGTTCTGATACCACTCCACCATGGTCCAGATGAGGCTTTAATGCCAACATGGGTGGAATCTATTGCTCCAAACACCCCTGGTAAACGTGCCATCCCATAAAAGGCACCTATGGGTCTGGCTCAGTCTTGAGGTGAGACTGGCAGATAAATATCCTCATCCACATGTGCCAAGAGTATGATGGGGAACTGCTAAATTATTTTTGAGGCATAAGCTTGAGAAATACCTAATTCATCTCACTGGAAGGTAAGTCTAGTCAGGGCTATGCATACCCTGGTGCCCACAGGTATAAGAATACCATGCATCCTCACAGTCCTTGCCTGTCAGTCAGACAAACTCACTAAAGATCTTACAATATCTTTGTCACTCTAAATCTATCAAGAATTTCTTGGTTAACAGTTATGAGTTAATCTATGCTGATTTCTCTGCATTCTCAGCTGTGGCTGTGCCAAGCAGCTCACAACAAGGGCAATGTCAGGCTGGCAGCTACTGCAAGCATTTTTTTCTGATTGTAAAGTAGATAAAAAAGACATGACTTCACCTTTTATAAGGTATGTCTGCTTGGCACAGAAATGCATAAAACTGTGACTCTGAATCACAAACAAGTGGGAAAATTCCTCATTTACATAAATTTACAGTGCAGGTTTTAAGTCATTCCTCACTTAAATCTCATTATTATCTCATTTGCGTATGTTTTTTCTAAGCTGTCTAAACTGGTGGCACCTAAAAGTTGTCAGTCTATATGAATAGCACTAACTCTGCCCTTAACCACAGCTGAGCAGTATTCCCAATACACATAAGCACAGTGTCTATAAATCCATCCACCAACATCCCATTTTGCACATTTTTGCACATGGGGTTGTGGTGTTACTTCAAGAATAACAATCTAGAGACAATGCTCACACCACCATCTTTCTAGCACTGCTGCAGTGACTATGTATTTCTCCTTACAACGTATGTCTGGCTTTCTCTTTCTCTTACTCTGCTTTTTTATATTCTGTCTTGCTATCATTTGGGAATGTTCCCAGTTATTTCTCAGATAGAAACACAGAATAACATTATTTTAGACAAAGGAAGGCAGAAAAAAAAATGAAGAAAATTAAAGAAAAGACAGAAGGGATGGAAGAAAAAAAAGAGAGAAAAATAATATGCTATGTGTAAATTAAAACATAAAAAGATTGCTGGTTACATTCTACCAGTGGTATATTCATGTTTGTGTCTTTCTCAACAACTGTTCACAGGCTCCTTATGAGAGTGCCATACAGATGAAAGTCCTAGTTGTTAGATGACACATGGAATTCTTCTGTTGTGGTAAAGTCTGTGAACTGCTAATGCTTCTGAGTTACTCTCTTCCTTTGCCTGAGATGGACAGACTTTGGAGCTGATTATAATTAACATGCCACAAAAGGTATCCTCCTGCATGGAGATATATAGTGTGAAGAATCCACAGATAAAAATTATTTTTTTGCTTATAATTTCAGAGAAATCCCTTTTGCATACTTTGCCTTATAACCATAGGTTTAACAGAGTTTGTCTTTGAAAAGACAATTTATATCCCCACTGTTTATATTGATAGCATTCTTATTCTTTTCCCATTTTGAAGGAAATGTAACTCAATCATAAAACTAAAATGTAAGTTATTATGCAATATGAAATTAAGCAAAAGCACAGCTAGTTTTGCATACACACAAGAAGAGGATTTACAGTCTTAAATCCAAAAAAGAATCAAACTTGATGTAATTCCAAGGAAAATAATGTATTTAAATTAAAAACTGACCATGAGCAGCACTGGAGCTAGTCTTCCTACTTCCTCATATTGCATTGTCCAAAATATGAAAGTATAAAATAAAAAAAGTTTTACCCTGTTACTTGTTATCTTACCTTATTACATGCAAATAGACGAAGACCAATAGCCAACAAATCCTGCCTTTGCTTGCTTACAGCAAGTATTGGAATATTGATTTTATTGTTGTTATTATTTCATAACTTGTTAAATTTACCTAGTAGTTTTATTTTATTTATTGCATTTTGTTTTGTAACTCAGCATCATCAAAATAACAAAATCCATTGCTTCCTATATTGTATGCAACTGAAAATTAACTTCTAGGAAAACTAAGGATGTGGTATCTTAGTAGTCTGGCATTTTTCCAACCAGCACTTTGATGAACTTCTGCTTTTATTTTTGTTTACTTTTTTTAAATAAGTATTTCTGCTGAACTAAAGAGCTTAACAAAAGGCTGCAAAGTCCAAGAACCACAACTGTGAAATTCTGCAACAGGAGTGATACTTTGAACAGGCTGCAGAGTATGATGAATGAATGGTTTCTTGGTATAGTTAGCATCACTATTAGCCATCTATGGCCCATAGCAGTTTATTAACTGATGGCAAACAAGGCAGACAAACCTCGCCCTAGTGCCATATTGCTATTTCATAAATGTTATGATTTCTGCTATTTTATAGTTCATTCAATTTAAGTAGCAGTTCTGTGTTCTATCAGGTTCCTATCATGTAGTCGAACCTTTGCAAGTTCGAACCTCATATGGTCGAGACGATAAGTTCGAATTTGTAGAAGATCAAGCATTTAAATGGAAATCTCCATAAGTAGAGGTTTTCATTTTGTTCAATGGGGTGCAATCTCGGAGTTGGTATATTTAAGTAGTGGGGGGTGTGGGGTGCAGGGGGGCTTGCCCCCTGCTTAAAACAGTTTATTTTGTTTTCCACTGTGGTTCGAACATTACATGTTTGAAGTTATAAGACTTTGACTATATGATATAGACCCGTTCTATCTTGTGTTTTGTTTTTTGCTCAAGGTTTTAAAAACTGAAACATAGTATTTGTCAATAAAAATAGGTAGAACTTTTAAATTCAAACACACTAGTTCTCTACACTTGGGTGGAGATGTTCCACTGATGTCTGTACTAAGACATGAGTGATCTTCTAAGGACGAAGTATCACCCTGCTGCTAACAAACAGACGTAAGATTATTATCCAATGACAAAGAAATTACATATACAATAAGACAATAGCAAGGTGAACATGTCATGGTTAAAGATGCCTTTCTTATGATATTATGAGACATTTCCTACTAGAATTCAACCATCTGCAATTTTGAAACAGACAAAGCGATAAAATATGGCTTATGTTTATAGCACGATAGATATGAGGAACAGTGATACCTATTATATTTTACAAAATATGAATGAATTTTGCATAGATTTGAAACAGAACTGTAAAACAAGTAGTATATATAATGGTAGAAGAAATGGTTGTTACTCGGCAAGTCACTAAAGAATTAAATGTTTAGTTGTAAGCTAGATAAGATGTGCAGCTGTGGTGGTGCAGTGGTTAGCATTGCCACCTCAATGCAAGAGATTCTCTGGTCCGATCCTTTACTGGTATGCCTTCTGTGCGGAGTCTGCATGTCCTCCCTGTGGTTGCGTGGGTTTGCTCCGGTTTCCTCCCAAAGACATGCTGTAGATGAATTGGACACTCTAAAATCGGCCCTAGGCATGAGTGTGTGTGTGCCTTCTGAGGAAGGTTGGGTGCTGGGCTGGCAACTCAACACTGTAAAACTCCACTGCCAATCATGAGCAGACAGGTGATCTACTGTGGCGACCCCTAACCAGGAAAAGAAGTGATAAGCTGATTCATAAAAGCTGAATGTTGGATAAGTAAAGCAATATTTAGAATATACTGTTGCCCCAGAAATATTTTTTTTACTGAAAAAGAATCACAAGACAGCAGGAATAGAAAAAAACATAGTGGAAGGAAAGTTTACAGGAGACACAAACTCAGAAAGAAAAGCCAGGAAAAGACAGACCCCAGGATTTAATAAAATCCTTGTAGGCACAGTGTAAAGCCTACATGGACTGTTACCATGTCTATATACATGGTTCCCCCTCAGCAGTGCACCATGGATACTAATGATGGTGCATTGCCTAAGGAGAGCTGAGGAACACGGATATTGAATCAGTGTAAGGAGAGGTGTAGTGGTAACAATGTCCACAGATGAGTAAGAGACTCCCTGGACTGTTTGTTAGGGTTATGTTCATTTTTTTTTTAATAAAAAAGCATGTTTGCGTGGCACAGTGTGGAGCACAGCAATGCTTAGCGGCTCCAAGACATCGTCCAGGCATCTAAAAATAGAAAGTGGATGTATTTAACTATTTAAATGTATGTTTAAGCATATCTCAGTGTATTTGAGTGACACGGTATAGTGCTTAGCATTGTTTATAGGTAGCTCAGTGTTATACGTAAAGGTACACTTGATGTCTGAATGTCCACATAGCTTAAGGGGTAGAGTCATGGCTCCATGTGTAGTAGGTCCAGGGTTTGAATACATGGAAGGGAAATAAGTATTTAATTTTAAAATACACATTTTGCAGATTAATTTAAAATATAGCTCCGCTGAGTTGTGCCAAGCTCTGCTGAGACCTACTAAGACCTGCTAAGTATCCCATAAACATGATAGTGACTGCCAGTGTTTATGCCCTACTTAGCACTGCTTGGCTGGTTTATGCACTGCTAAGCTCAGCTAAGACTCTGGTTCTGCGTGTTTTTGCACTTCTCAGCTTAGCGGGGCTGGTTTGTGCAGTGCTAAGCAATGCAGCATTTTTTTAATGTTTCCCAGTGATGTGTAAGGGTGGGAAAACAGCCTCTATTAAGCCCAATAGGCAGGAATACAGCAGAATTCATTGGAGTTCTGTCTCTGAAGGGTACTATGGCAGGTGTTGGTGAAGGTGTACGCTTTCGGGCACAGCACTGGAGCATTCTGGCCTCCAGGGTCATGGTTGGACTCCTAGCAAAAAAACATGAAGACCAGTTGCTGCAGAGAGGATTCCAGAGCTCAGAGTGTAAAGCAGAAGCCTGGGACCAGCTGGCCAGAGAACTCCCCAGTGTTACTGGCATCCTCCACACAGGTGGCCATTGTCATCACCACCATGATAACCTGAAACAAAGAAATGGGGATCTATTGGACACCTGGGTCCAAGAAGCTCAGGCAGGGAATGCCCTACAAGTATGCAAGTAATTTTACCTCTGTTTCACTAATATCTAATTTGAATGTCTGCAAAACTGTATGCATAATGGTGTGCTTCTCTCACAACAGCTGCAGAGGAGAAGGATTGCAATGTTGAGTTGCATGCCGAGCACCTGGCTAGGTTGTGTCATGAGTGTGGTGACTAAGGATGTATTATGCTAAGCGTAGTGATATAAGCAAGAAAGGGTAAATCATTAAATGCATTAAAGTATATACAATAAAGTCTAAAGTGCATTAAATGTGGAATTAGAGGTGTTTTGAAAGAAATGAATAATGCCAACTGTTGTGTAATAAAAACACGAAACAATACCAGTAACTGTATCAAAGTATTAACAATAAAGTCTGCTATGCAATAAATGTATAATTAGAGCTGTATTGCAAGACATAAATAATGCCAACTGTTCTGCAATAAAACATGAATCAATACCAATAGCACTAAGGAAAATCGTGTACATCAGGATTGTCTTGTTGTAACCATTGCAGTAAAGCTGTATGCATTCAGGCTGTAAGGTAAGGTGTTGCAGTCAAGTATAACACTGTAATAGCTGTAGAATGCAAATCTAATGGCTGCCAATTCTATTGTCTAGCACATATAGTACCATTCAAGGTTGTCTCTATGCCAGTATTGTTCACATAATATTCTGTCATCCACAAACATCAGGTAAGCAAGGTGTATAAGGGAGGTAGCCCACTCCATGATCTTATATTGTTTGTTGACTTCACAGATATTTCAACCCACTAACAATAAAGCGTGCACTCCAGCATTGTTACACTGATATATATAGTGTAACTACTATCTGTGTTATTCTTGTATTTCATGGATGTGTGTTCTACTGTCACTGCAGTCTTGTATAACACTGTAGTAGTACTGGCAGGTCATAGTTTGGTTCCAGGTAAGCTCTAGGCAAATATCAGTCAGTCAGCAGTCAGTACTGAGTTGGCAGCTCAGTTTGTTAAATGCTGTGTATATAGTACATTTTGCCACACACAGATCAGGGTTCGAATCCAGTGCTAGATAGCAATAAATATTACAGTAGCAGTCATGTACTGCTCACAGATTCTCTCTGCACAGGAACTACAGGTAAATTGGTAAGGTAGCCCTTATTATCAGTAGATAATTATGTGTTTAGATTTTCCAGACTGTTAAAATCATTAGCAGGAATGTGTAAACTGAGTAATGTGCAGTAAGAAATGATATGTGTAATCCTGGTATGGCTGAATGCCTGGAGTGTCTGCTAAAAGTTGCTGCAGTTGCAGTCACTGCTATTGGGTTCTATTTCCATTCCTGCCAACCAAGGCATGACTACTGTTTAGTGTCTGTACTGTACACATACATGTCTCTCATGTGCCACAATTTCATGTTACATAATTAACAATGCGTAATCTGCCTGTTACAGGAATACCTAGATTACACAGTATCACCATTTCAGCCCACAGAACACCTTGGTAGGTATATAGGTCCACTTGATGTCCAAGTGTTCTGTGTAGGTGTGTACCCACAGTTGTTACCATTTGGCCCATAGTGTCCCATGCATATAGCTTGAGAGATATGCATGTGCTACATCAGCTACAAGAGACTTTTACTCACTGTAAACATAAAGAAAATACAGACCCGTAGAGTAGACAGTAGTATGGTTGTCAAGGAAGTAAGCTGCACTGTTACTAGTGCACTGATTTTCTCTGTTTCCCCACCCCTTGTCTTTATTTATTACTGTTATTCATTGGTTATGGTTTACTATTAACATATGTTATTAAATTAACTGTTTATTGGGGCATGTGTTATTATTGTTATGTATTATCTGGATGCATATTAACATATCTTGTTAAATGACCTATTGTGTGGGCCCTGTGCTATAACTGTTACTGGCATGCTGTTATATTGACTGTTCTGTTATTTATTGCTGTGTTTCACATAATTTGCATTGATATGTAATTGTGTTATTCCCAAAGTTCTGCCATGCTGTTATTACTAATGTTTTCTTAATAACTAACCTATACTTATTGCTATACCTCCATTACCACAGAACGTTGGGGTAGGCCAGTTCCTGGTGATCCGCCTACCTTGCCTCAACTGGTCATGGCACTGGGTCCTGGCACATCTGGGACCCAGGCTGGTGGTGCCCCCTCTGCTGCCCCTGCACCACCTGTGGCATCTGGGGGAAATGCCACAGGGGATGGGGCCCAGGCTCCCCTGGGAGCAGTGGCGAAGGGGCTGCAGTCACCCAGGATCAACTGTCGGTCATGGTGCACAGGACTGTTCATCAGAGCTATGAACGCCGCCTGCACCAGATTGAGAGCACACTGGCTGACCTTGTGGGTCAGGCTCACCTTGGCACCCAGCTTCCAGCACCCTTGGGCCAGGGAAGGAGCAGTGTTAGCTCTCCCATGGGTGGGGACATGAGTCATACTGCTGCTGTCTGGAGGCATGTGCAACTTGGTTCCACAACATCCTCCCCATCCATGGTGTTTACCCCCTCATGTGTCACACACCACCCCTGTCTGCTGTCTTGTCTGTCTTGCCTATCTGCAAATGCATCCTCTCTTACCCAACAACTTCACAACATGTACCTATGTCCCTTCCCCTACATTTCACTCTCACCTTAAAAAAAAATAAAATGGGCACATGTCCCCAAAAAAATTTCACCCCATACATAGCTCTCCATGTCACACATGTGTCCATTGGACACCACTAATCTGGTCTAATTGGCTTGTCAACACAGTTATTTTGTCCTCACCCCTCTCTCTGGGGTTGTAGAATCCAAATTTATTTACAAACTCTGTCAAAATGCACAGCTGTTGCTGTGCAAGATATGGATAGCTGTTGATCTTTCCTACACCCTTCTTACACATCTTTAACTGCCTTTCACTATGTCCCCCTCTGCTTGCCCCATTTCATCACTTTCCTATCACCCCCTTTTTCTTTTCTTTTCGTTATATATTTTTAATGCAGGTTTGAGCGGAGCTAAGCGCAGTGGAGTGGTGCGGCGCTCTAAGTTTAAATGAGCTTCAATGATTAAATATGTTTATTACATTGCAGACACATGTACAAAATGAACACCTCTGCCAAGTTTCAAACCCAGGCCCCTCTTATCTACAGCCCACTGAATTAACCCACCATAGCACACAGATCTGATGCAACTCAGGTGTTTCCAGCAAAACATACTGATTGCCACTTACAGTCATTAGGCATGTAACTGAAATAAAAATGAATGGGAAAAATGGGAGTGTACCTTGGACTCTTGTGCAATAATATACCAGCAGACAACCAAAGACATAATAATGGATGTAGGTGAGGCCTGTGATAGCAGGTATATGTGCCCTTTTATCAGCAACTTGTGGAAAGACACCTGCTAAGTCAGTAATGGCAAAGTACATGTACAACTGGGACCCTGGTACAGAAATACAGCCATATAAAGTCATGCACATACTGATGGATGTAGAAATATTTCACACAGCCTGTATATGTGCACATATATCTTGCAAATACCCATGCTTTTGCAGTGACTCAGTGGCACAGTCTGTTAAATGCCTTGCCTTTTAGTGCATTTTGCCACACACAGTCCTGCTTTCAAATCCAGTTTTGCCTAGCAGTTCAATTATGTTATTGTGAAAATAGCAAGTAAAGATTGAGTTATGCAATCCTAATCTGCACAGGTTACTGCTAGTTAACAACCTGCTACACACTTTTGCAAGTCAGAGGCCTGCCTGTAGGGACACACTACACATATCTATATAGCCAAACTACATGTAGCCTACTACTCTCTTACTGGCACTGTTGCATAACAGACATACCTTAATCACATGCTCTGTTGGACTGTACAGGGTACCCTTACCCTGGCACTGCTGTAATGACAGGGCTGACACAGCTGCTACAGTTGCACATACAGCTTGCTGTCCTCAAAAGTGTCCACACCCCCCCACTATGTGCACTAGGCTGCAGCCTGTAGCATACACAGCTGTATGAAAAGGTAGCTGCTACAAACTTACCATACCTCCCAACCCCCTAGAACAAGGGATCTGGACACAGCCAGATGTAATGGGGGGGTTAAAGCCCACAGATAGGTACATGTATAATGGTTTGCCCCTACAAAGATAGTAGGTTGATACTTGATAGATTAACAGTTATTGCATTAGCATGCATATTCTGATGGATATGAAGTCTGAAACTCAAGTGTGTCTCTTTCCTTACTGACATCAGCCCACAATGTTTGCCATTGAACTGCCAGATTACCACTATGTCATGGGACACTGACCACACTTATGAGGTGAAACTGTGGACATACTCCATAAATCTATGCAGTTGACAGTTATGGTACCTACTCTCTGCAATGCTGCACTATCCACACCTCAGTGATGTCCATCTTAACTGAGAAAGAGGCCCAGGTCTACATGAAGGCCTTATATATTGCACTGTGGTGGCATGTGATTGGCCAACAATAGTGCAATTCAGCTGTTTTGGCTGCAATTAGCAATTCTCAGCCATAGAATGGTGCAGAGGAAATTACCTGCTAATGAGCAGTACCTCAAAAAGGCAAGTAGGTGCTTATGGGGAACAGCTCTGTATGAGACTTCACTCACACGGAGAGTGGATTTCAAAAAGTATACCAGAAGCAAAGTTCAGAAAAGGAGTATAGCACTCCAGTTGTTATGTAATAGATTTTTCCATATAACAAGATGTGGCTGGGAGAATGGAGGTATTAAGAATAGAGATTACAACAGTAAGCCTGTCTTAGATCTATGGTAATGACGTGTCAGTGATACTCGGCTGTCCTATACCTATAGGCATGCCTCTCATCTGTCCCTGATTTTTAATCACATCCCAGCTCTGTCCCTGTTAATCCCTCCTACAATGGTTGGCTGTTGTAGGAAAGCTAGGGAATTGCACAGAATACATAGCGAGAATGAGTAAGGGTGTACACTCCTGTAACATCAAATGATGTACTATACTTCACCCCCCCATTCAGTCACTGTCTCACATACATAGCTCTAACATGTTAAGTGTCCCTGAATGTCCCTGATGTACTGCGGATAAGTCCCTCTTTCTGTTGACATATATCCCTGTTTTGTTGACTGCAATGCCTAACATACCTGTCAACCTCTTACAGCTTGAAACCAGGACAAAGCCATCATTTATGGGGGGACAAAGGCCCAAACCCAGCAACAGTGTTTACATATTTGTCAGAGAGCCACAAGTTTGTGTGCAAATGAACAAAACTATGAGACAAACATCCTGACATTCTGCAACCATCTGTATAGTTGAGAGGTGTGATGCCTACAGGGAACATATACTACAGCAGGCTGGCATTGTTTTCTATCATTGTGGCTCACTGGTGCTGCTAGACTGTCCACATACAGTTGTTGTAATAGCACATTATTAATTGTCTGGCAGTGGCAATATGACATATTAGTTTGAATTTGCCCATAGGGGACACACCACAGCAAACTGCAGTGCTGGGTCTTGAAACATACAGCAGAATCTGTCATGGCACACAGGGACATAACCCAGTATTGTTACTATCTTGGTGGTATCCAGACATGTAGAAAGTTGCCAGACTGTGGGGTATGACATGTGAGGGAGCAGTGGATAGTGCAGGCCACTATGGGTGTGCTGGATCTGTACATAGTGGATGTCCATGTATCTGATCCTGTAATGTGTTCCCCTTTTGTTGTCTTTCAGGAACCATGTACCGCCAAAGACATGCCCCTTCTCAGAGGTGGAGAATGGCATGATAGTGGATGGACTGAGACAACACCATCACATCTTGTTGTCCAGGGGAGCATAATCAGGAGCAGTGGGTAGCATTGTGGGCAGATCTTGTGCAGGATGTAAATCAGATTGGCGGACAGGACAGGACCTATGAGCAGGTCTGACACTGGGTCTTAGACATGCTGAATGCTGCATGATGAAGAGCAGCTGATGTTACCCGGGATCATGCCACTACTAGTGGAGGGCCTGCAACAGAACATCCACTAACAGCCACAGAGGAATTCTTTGCAAACCTAGGAACACACAACAGCTACCAGGCATTCGACACAACATATATCATGGAGGTGGGTGCCACAGTGTCCACAGTAGAGGAGCGTCCAGGTAAGCATACTGTGTGCACCAGTGTAATACCATATCAGTAATTGTGGTAGTCTGTACATACCTGTACATGGGTGTTAGGTCTATCTGCATTGGGGGGGATTAGGGTTTAAGCACAGTTGTGCACATATACTCAGAATGTCAGCAATGCAGCCAGTATCACAGTAGCCACTGTACATGTGGATATATGCATATATTACCTTGTAGTGCTGCAACATTTGGTGGTGCTGACAATACCTCTCCCTCACATTTTTATTGATCTGTTAGGAGTGGCCCAAGTCTGTTAGGCTGTACCTGGTAAGTGTAATACAGATTTTATGGATCATGTATACCCTATGGAAGTTAATAGCTACCATATTGTCCTATGCATGAATGTTGTGTTTAGCCAGAGTAGATTATTTGTATGTTCCATTCTGGTAACTACGGTTCATAGACTGATTAGTCACAGATGTGTATTTGAATGACAATTGACACATCTGCACTTATAGTTATGAGCAGCTACACAGCCTGGTATACATGAGCCAATTACTCCAAGCTGCCTGTTCAAACACAACAGGGAGATGCTACATACCTGAGGCAGTGACAGTAGTACTGGCATACCATTCGCAAGATAGGTGTACTGGGTTTTATGTGTAGGTCTATCACACATAGTGCCATATTTCATACCTTACAGGTAGATTGTACTGGCAACTTTACCTGGATCTGGCTGATGTGCTTGCTATAAAGGGTTTAACTTGTCTGGGTATGTTGGTGTGAGGTTGTCTGTTGTGCATGGGAGTGGAGATGAGAAGATGTGACTGGTAATGCAGTTATGGATCCTCATTTGCATCAGTCTGTGGGGAATACCATGCAGAATAGTGCAGGTAGTAATGTACTGCTTTTGTCTTGGTTTTCATAGGTGACTGGGGGGGTGGAGTCTGTTCCCCTCACCACCTGATGTCAGTGGCTCATCAGACTCTGATGATGGTGGCCATACTGAGATACAAGTGGGATTGTTGGGGACTGAATCTGTCCCAGAGGTTGACATCCCTCTTCTGTCCCCAATATCACTACACACAGTCAGTATGTCCATTCATACCCAGTCCCCAGAGGACACAGATATTGGATAGTCAGAGGGTGGTGACATTGAACAGGACAGTGGGGCAACTATGGTGTTAGTGAGCGTAGACACCGGCCATACCGAGAGACCTGGCAAGGTCCCATACAGGTGGATTTACAGGGGTGTCCATAGGAGGATTGCTATCCATCCACCACCTATTGCAGGTGTCACATCATGAGTCACTTGGTGCATGTTTCAGGTTGTCATGGAGACACAGGCACGCTCTGAACACAACACCAGACAGATACTTAGGGGTATGGATGCTGCACTGTCTGGCACCTGTGACTGCCTCCACTGCAGTGGGGACACCCTGGAATGGTTCACTGATGAAGTGGATGGTCAGAGTTGGGCATCGGACACGTTTACATAGGGCAGCAACACCATCTGCTGAGAGTCCACATGGCCAAACACAGTCATTGCCCAGTGGTGGCAGTACATCCAGCACTGCAGAGGGAAGTGTGCTGTCCACACCACAATGTGGCAGGCCATGGGCATGTGGTCCTGAATGGTCCCATGGGGGACACAGCCCCAGCATTTTGCAGTCACCTTTGTGTACTAGCACCACATCTGACATTGGACTTAGTGGTGCCAGTGCTACTCCTGCCAGTGCCAGTTCCCATGTTCATGGCTGGAGATGGTAAACTGTCTACTCTACCATGTATGGTCCACAGCTGTCCAACATACACATGTGTAAGGCTAGCACTGGGCTTGACTGTGTACATGTTCACACTCAAACACCACTGTCATGCAGGTCACCTACAGACACACACGGCACCTCACCATGGCCCATCTAACCCGCACCCCCTGATTCACACACATTCTGTCAACTATTTGCCACAGCCTACACCTCCCGAATCCCATACCACACCCTGTGCAGGTGATAACTGTGCCACATCCCTGCCATCTGTTCCATCAATGCAGGGCAATACTACTATGTGTCTGATCCATAGGGTGTCTATATCACTTGACATGCACTTGTGTAGTGCAGTACCATTTTGCCATGCCACTTGCTGTGGGCCACTAAATGTACTGTATGCTGGCATGTGTCATGACTACACATCATACTTTGTGTATCATTGTTGCATGATGTTGGACTGGTGGTAATGTTACAGAATGAAAGTTGTGTCATGGAACTGTGTATGTTTCTGTTCCAGGAGTCTGAGGGGGTACACTATGGACACATGACAATAATACAACAGCACATGATGGCATAGTAGCACAGCATAAATATGACATCGGCAAGGTACAGCATTATACGTGCATGGCACCATATATGCATATGTGTAGAATAGTCTATTAGGGACAATGGGGGCATTCAATGTATTCATGCATTCATACTTTGTGATAAGGTCTGCTACCCTGGCCACATTTCACCTGGGTTATCTGAACTTACAAATTTAGAAGGTGTGGTGATCAGTTAACACATCTATAAATATCCTGTGTCTGGGTCAGATAGGTGGCAGACATCAGTTATAATTATGTATAGGAGGGCAATTTATGGCCAGCAGCTAGTCACAAGGCCAAAAAGTGCATAACCATTGGATGAATATAGTCCATAAGGCCAAGTCTATAGTGCTGCAGAGGGATATATTTACACACACACACACAGTTGGTTGATGTGAGATTAGCACCCCTACCTATCTACTATTACACACTGTAGCTTGTAGTACTTTTTGTATGCACCACAGAGTTTATCTGATATTAGAGTGTCAGCCAGCGCTCTTAAGATGGATGACATCAACAGGCCTTGAATAGGAGGGCAATGTAGAGGCCAGATGCTAGTCAGAGGCCCATAAAATACATAACCATTGCAAAGAGATAGCCCATATGGGCTTGTCCATAGTGCTATATAGGGATATATTCACACACACACACACACACACACACACACACACACACACACACACACACACACACACACACATGCACTCAGAGTTGGCTGATGTGAGATTAAAACTCCGAACTAGCTACAATTACACACTACTGTGTGTAATACTTATTGCATGTGCCATGGAGTCTGTCTGATACAAGATTGTTAGCCAGTCTCTTGAGGTGGATGCATCAGCAGGCCTTGTAGAGGTAGAGGAGGGTGATATAGAGGCCAGCAGCTAGTTACAGGGCCATAGAATGCATAACCTTTACACAGAGATAGAGGTTTATCTGTAGTGCTGCATGGAGATATATTTACACACACAACACACTCAGAGTTGGCTGATGTGAGATTAGAACCCCTACCTATCTACTATTATGCACTACAGCTTGCAGTACTTATCACATGCACCACAGAGTACATCTGTCATATAAGTGACTGCAGGCACAGTACTTGTGGAATATGCAAAGCAAGCTTGTATTAGACAGCATGTGTGACCTGCAGAGTGATATTGCTTGGTAGTGTTATTGTATCGATTGTCCTAGGAGTGGGGTACCTGTCACTATCCCTGCTATGTGTGTACAGTTAGCAGTATCATCATATGTGGCTGGTTGCAGTTAGATAGGCAAACATGTGGCCAAGAACAAGATGGTCTGTGCATGTCATGCAGTGAACCATTGTATAGTACTACACCTGCTCACCTGTGTGTCTACAAGGTGAAATTCCACAGGCACAGGAGTCTGTGGGTGGGTGGATTATGTACTGTCGCGACCTTGGTTTGGTTCCTTTGGGCAATTATTTTAATGTGTGAGTGCAGATAACCTCAGCATTCTGAAAGTATGTGGGAAAATCCATGCATCCCCACACATACACACACACACACACACACACACACACACATATATATATATATATATATATATATATATATATATATATATATATATATAAATATGTGTGTGTGTGTATACATATATATATATATATATATATATATATATATATATATATGTGTGTGTGTGTGTGTATACATATATATATATATATATATATATATATATATATATATATATATATATATGTGTGTGTGTGTGTGTGTGTGTGTGTGTATAACAGGGATGTCTGTGGTACATACTTATAGATACACTATGCACATAGGAGGGGGATAGGGTCTCACAGATATGTAGAGGTAGCTGTATGTACAGACATATTTCCACATAGCAGGTCTTTGTGAGGGAGAGATAACAAAATTACACTCAAGTTAGCTAAGTTTTGGAGGATGCCCAGTGGGACTGTCAGTACTCACAAGGTGACTCCAGGCCAGAACTACCTGCACTTCATGCCAGAATTTTGCATGCTACAGACATTGGCAGCTGCAACTGTTTCCACAACACAGCACTTCCCTGACATTGTCCACAACATTCCCCGGCTGTATGTTGTAATTAATATGTGACTGGGGTACACAATGTAACACCTCATACACAGTGACAGCCTGCATACCTCTCACCATACCTCTCAACTTCTTATAGCAAGAAATCTGGACAAAGACATTAATAAAAGTGGGGCAAAGGCCCAGAAATAGGGACAATTTATTATTATTGCACTTACAAACTTAGAAAGGTGATAGGATAACAGGTTTTGCTTTAGCATGAATTTTCTGAAGGGTAAGATGTCTGAAACTCAAATGCCTGTCATTATTTTCTAACTTCAGTTTTTAATGTTTTGCCACTAATTTGGTAGAAACCACAATTTTATGAACAATGGGCCAAATATATGAGACAAAAATTTGTACAGTTGAGAGGTATGCCTCTCACTGTACATGTTTTTTCATAATGTCCAGTATTTCACCCCATATGTCTGGCCTTTTCCTCATACATTTGTGGTGTCCCAATAAAATGTTATATAAGGCAGTCAGTGAATAGTACTAACTACAGACAAACATTGGAGTGTTGGACTTTATATCCTTTAGATATGCTGTACTGGTGCAACCTGCTTTCATACTAGCCACCTTCTAGGTGAATCAATGCATCTCAATGTCTGTCTCTAGTTTTGGCCCTTTGTCCCCCCCCCTCCCATTTTTGGGCTTTGTCCAGCTTTCATGCAGTAACAAAATGAGGGGTATGGCACTCTATGGAGACACCACCATAAGACTACCTCACATGCAAATGATGTGGATACTGCCAGATTCAAACCATCAACACCATCATTCATCTTAATGTCCCTAGCCTACTGAGCCACACAGGCTGCCAGACAGAAATACATCATTCATCACACAATCAACAGCATACAGACATACATTGTCACCCCTGCTAAGTGAGACATAGAACTTGTGGCCAGGTTCTATGTCACAG
This sequence comes from Protopterus annectens, assembly GCF_019279795.1. Lineage (NCBI taxonomy): Eukaryota > Metazoa > Chordata > Ceratodontiformes > Protopteridae > Protopterus > Protopterus annectens. Next base: position 213,706,599 of record NC_056734.1, read on the forward strand.
CACTGGAATTGGCTGATCTAATGATATATCATTGCCAATTTACTGTTAAAGCAGTTATATAGGTACATTGGTGTGTTAATGATGGGGGACAATCAGCCCATGCTCTGCTAGCATAGACAGTTATGCAACTGTTGCGTGATCCCACTGTTTGCCATTGTGAAGATTGGGTGAAGATAGATGAAGGCTGCCAGCTTAGCCAGATAGAATTTTGTAAATAATTCTGTCATAATGTAAACCACATGCTTGTTGTCTTAAATGGTAAAAATAGTGTTACATGTGAAACTGAAAAAAATGTAACAACAGTGCATTCTGCTGACCAAGTAAAGCGTATTGTGACCCTTTGATGCAAACATGGCTCCGGCCAGTCTAGATGAAGGAATTCTTGCTATTGTTTTAAGGTCAGAGTTAATGGCCAGAATTTGCATCCATAAATGTCCTAAATGCTTTGCTTCCTAACCTGGTGTGAGCTTACTAAAGAATGTAGCCTGTTAGCCTGGGAACCCTAGGGAAGTGTGAAGAATGATGTAATGTGAACCAGGAATGTGATTTTAACAACAGAGATAATCAGAGAGCATTAAGCATTTTGTCTTCACCATCCAACTCATCAGCACTGTCTTGATCTATATGTAAGTTTATCTTAGACATGTGTTTTCTCTTAGAAATAGCTAGAAACAAGAAAGATTAGACTAAATGTTTTTCTGTGATGTCAGAACTGTACTACTGAATTATTTAAGTATTTCTCTGTGATCTCTGAACTCTTGACTAGCACTACGTAGTAAAAGTATTGTCTTGTGTTTTGACTATTTGTTAGTAAATATTTTTAAACCCTTTCAACTGTGGCTGTTTTTGTGGAGATAATTTAAGCTCTTTAGAGTACTTGCATGCCTTTGGTAAACTGTACAAAGCCATTTCAATAGATTTAGCCCTAGGCTATACTACCAATTGGATAATAATATCGCACAATAATAATTGGACACCCTTTTAAGGGACTTTGAGTAGCTGATAAATATTAGCGGGTTGTGGAAACTGATACTACTGTATAGTTTGAGAAAAATGGGCACAGCTGGAGACCCTGTGCAAGCATTCCCAAGGAGTGTCTGTGTGGTTGTATAAACTCTTATCAAAGTGTGTGTGCATGCGTGTGTGTGTGTGTGTGTGTGTGTGTGTGTGTGTGTGTGTGTGTGTGTGTGTGTGTGTGTGTGTGTGTGTGTGTGTGTGTGTGTGTGTGTGTGTGTCAGTTACTTGGACAGGGACATGAAGCATTGGTTGGACAGAGGGTGCTGGAGGTTTTAGTTTGTCCATTAGGTTGAAATCTGGACCCTATAGCTGTGCCAGTGGGGAGTCTTATTGGGGACCTGGAGAGCAAGGGAGTGACCAGCCATGGTCTGACTGTGATCTCTGTGTGCTCTTAAGGGAAATTGCACTTTACTGTGTGTATTTGTTATCCTTTCCTCCTATATGAGATGCCCCTCACTGGTGTTAGTGGTGAGCACTGAGGTTCCTTGATTGCTGGGCCAGGACACGGGCATCACATATTAATTGTTTGGCAGTGGTGGGATATCCACCCACATATTAATTGGTTGGCAAATACTAATTGGCTTGTAGTGGTGTGGGTACAGTGAATTCCTGTATCTTGTGTACAGTGAGCTCTGAAGGTGTTTTGTACTCTAAATCAGCCACACAGTGAATACTCAGAGTTCAGATCACAATTGTTTTATTTCTTTTGTTAGCTTAGTTAGTCAGGGTGAGCAGGCAGCATGTCAGCAGAGGAGTATGGAAAGCTGACAAGGAGCCAGCTGGCGGAGATGTGCCAGGCTAGGGGACTGATGCATGTAAACCTGACTAAAGCAGACCTGATTGCAGCCTTGGTTACAGCTGCATCAGAAAACAGCAACCAGGCAAACAGCAACCAGGAGGACAATCAGACTGGCATTGGAGATATAATACCCTCGGAGAATGGACAGCTCAACCTTTCTGCAGAAGACTTAAAAATCTATCTGGAGTTAAAGAGACTTGAGTTGGAGGCCAAGCATTTGGAACTAAAAGCGGCTGAGGAGAATGAGAAACTGCTATGCCAGGAAGGTGCGGAAAAGGAGATTTAGAGGAAGCATGAAAAGGAAATGCTGACTCTTCGCCAGAGTCATGGAGGTAATGGGGAATGGAGTAACTGGACCCCAGAAGCACAAAAGGTCAGAAAATTTCTTCTGCAGTTTAAACAGGGGTATAATTTTGATAGTTTCATTCATATGAGAATTAAACTGGTCAACGTAAGCGTTCCACTAGAGAGCGCGTTCCTGCTGTAAAAATACGTAAATTCAAAAACCAACCTCCGTGCAGGAACGCTGACTGTCTGAGTCGACAGCCACAATCTTTGTTCAAGAATAAGCTGCTTCGGCTCAAAGGAAAGTTACAAAAACACAAATACCAGGCTTCCAAAAACTTGAGGAAGCAATCACTGCTTCAGCTTCAATTTGATAACGAAGCTCCCAGGACATCCAACGTGTGGAATAAAAAACAATGGCTCCAACTCTCAATATAAAAAGGAACGTTCTTTATTCACAACAATTTCATATCAGTTAGCGCTTTCACCCTAAAAAGGGCTTCCTCAGACTGTACAACTAACTTTAAAAGGCACAGCCTTTATATATCTAATGTGCTTAAGTGGATTATCACTATTAGTGATCTCATTTGCGTAAATCAATTTACGTAGTTAATCATTTAATCTGTCTTATTAATATTAAAAACACTTAAATAACTCCTAGAAAAATTTTTATGCTACGTTAACTTTGACTTTATAACTCTGGAGTTATTTTTTAATATTTTTATATGTTTCTTATATACTTTTAAAAGCATTTAAACTTCTATTTCTATCAATAATAACATCATTATTTATTCCTAGTAGTTCACCAACAGCTTGAGTTCTCCAGGGGGGACAACTGTAAAGTTTGGGTGAAGATAGATGACGGCTGCCAGCCTAGCCAGATAGAATTTTGTAAATAATTCTGTCATCTGTAAATATTAATGTAAATCACAGACTTGTTGTCTTAAATTGTAAAAATAGTGTCACATGTGGAACTGAAAACAATGTAACAGCAGTGCACTCTGCTGACCAAGGAAAGCATGTTGTGATCCTTTGATGCCATGAAGGAATTCTTGCTATTGTTTTAAGGCCAGAGTTAATGGACAGAATTTGCATGCATAAATGTCCTTAATGGCTTTGCTTCCTGACCTGGTATGAGCTTACTAAAGAATGTAGCCTGTTAGCCTGGGAACCCCAGGGAAGTGTGAAGAATGAACTAGGAATGTGATTTTAAAAACAGAATCAGAGAGCATTAAGCATTTTTGTCTTGACCATCCAACTCATCAGCACTGTCTTGCTCTATATGTAAGTTTATCTTAGACTTGCATTTTCTCTTAGAAATAGCTGCAAACTGGAAAGATTAGACTGTGTTTCTCTGTGATGTCAGAACTGTACTACTGAATTATTTTAAGTATTTCTCTGTATTCTCTGAACTCTTGACTAGCACTGTGTAGTAAAAGTATTGTCTTGTATTTTGACTATTTGTTAATAAATATTTTTAAACCCTTTCAACTGTGGCTGTTTTTGTAGAGATAATTAAAGCTTTTTAGAGTACTTACATGCTTTTGGTAAATTGTACAAAGACACTTCAATAGCTTTATCCCTGGGCTATACTACCAATTGGATAATAATATTGCACAGTAATAATTGGACACCCTTTTAAGGGCCATTGAGTAGCTGATAAATATTAGTGGGTGGTGGCATGTGGTGCTACCATATAATCTGGGAAAAAGGGGCACAGCTGGAAAACCTGTGCCACCCTTCCCCAGGAGTGTCTGTGTATTTGTATAAACTCTTCTCAAAGTGTGTGTGTGTGTGTGTGTGTGTGTGTGTGTGTGTGTGTGTGTGTGTGTGTGTGTGTGTGTGTGTGTGTGTGTGTGTGTGTGTGTGTGTGTGTGTGTGTGTGTGTTACTTGGGCAGGGACATGAAGCACTGGTTGGACAGAGAGGGTGCTGGAGGTTTTAGCTTGCCCACTAGGCTGAGATCTGGACCCTATAGCTGTGCCAGTGGGGAGTCCTATTGGGGACCTGGAGAGGAAGGGAGCAACCAGCCCCGGACTGACTGTGATCTCTGTGTGCTCTTAAGGGAAATTGCACTTTACTGTGTGTATTTGTTATCATTTCCTCCTATATGAGACACCCCTCACTGGTGTTAGTGGTGAGGATTGAGGCTCCTTGATTGCTGGGCCTGGGCCAGGGCATAGGCATCACAGCCATCTCCCGTGAATAATGTAGTGGACTTTTCAGCCATGTGGCCTAGTGCATATTATGGAGTACATACTATTGGACAGAGTATCTGTTGTCCCAAGTGGCTGTTAGATCATTTAAAGTAGACCAGTATCCCATTATATTCCCTTGGATATGTGTGGCAGGTCCATACATATGCTACCATATGCTAGTACCCCTTACAACTGGTGAATGTGTGTGTGACTTACCTTGCAAATGTAGCAGTTGGCAGATCTGTAGTTTGAGCCTGACTCTGTCTGATGCATGCAATACA
>NC_056734.1:213716177-213822287 GCF_019279795.1 Protopterus annectens
CCGGAACCAGGTACCCCAAAAAACAACTGCCGGACCAATTTTCAGGTAGCCATTTATATGCTTTTCTACCGCATATAAAGTAACAATCCTCTACTTTAGTAGTAACTTTACTATACCCTGACTCTGCATGAAACATTTTTTTGTCAATTATGGACAGTTGCTTATAGAGGTCAGCATTATGTTTTACTTCACCAATTGTCCTATGCATCAGTTCAACAAATGAATCATAGGTCATGTTGCAATAGGATCCGATGTTATCAGGTTTAGTGTAACATCTATATGGAACAGTCACATTGCAATTGCTCCAACCCACCTTGACTGTATCATTCTTATAAAACACACAGTTCCCTTCTGTCAAACAGACAAGTGCAATGCTACTTTATCTTGTGATGTGACATCTGATGTATCATGAATTAGGTTTTCCCAGGTCTTGTTGGCTCCTAGGGGAACTGAAGTTAACAGTAACCCCCCATATGCTGTTGGTAAAGCTGTGCAAATCCAGCAATTCAAAACATTGAAGGTTTCAGCATACACATATTTGATTGCCTGGTAAGTGTTAAAGTTTGGGTGCCACTCTGCACGCTTGTTCAGTTCAATTTATGTGGCTGAGAAAAGGAATGGCCACAACAAAAAGATTATTGTCACTAGTACAGTCAACAGGATGGTTATGCAATATTTTTGTTGAAATGGTTGTTCTGCATTTCTGTTTTCTCCGGCTCTTCCAAGTAGGTGTATTTGGATCTTATTGGATTCCGTCATTTTTACTTTGGACACGTGCTCTTACTCTCTGCCCTAATAGGACCTTCAGCACCTATGGTTTCTTCACTAGGGTTGAGACAGATCAGTCCTATTGATCTGACCCCCCTTTGTAGCCAGACTTTGTGCTGAGGGCCCCGATGGAGAGGTAAGATTTTTGTCCATCTCAAAGTTCTTAACCAGCTTGCAGTGCGTCAGGTGTATCCACGAAGCTCGTTCTGTGATCTTGACTGCAGTGGGTGTCAAAAGAAGCACCTGGTAGGGATCTTCCCACCTTGGCGAAGCCCAATATTTTCGCTTGATAATTTTGATCCACACCCAATCTCCTGGCACCACTGCCACTTCTGATGTTTCGGTTTGTTTTCTATCTGAAACAGAATTTGACTGCATAGATGTTTAGAACTCAACAACTTTTTCATATATTCAGCTAGTGTAAAATCAGCTTCCTGGTCTGATGACATGAGAATATTCCACTGGGGTGTATAATAAGCCCTTCCAAATAGTTTTTCAATAGGAGTCAATCCTTTTGCTGTAGGGACAGTTCTCATGCTCAGCCGTGCCAGGGGTAAACAATACAACCAAGTTTTTCCTGTCTCAGCTATTAATTTTCTCAATTTGTTTTTTAGTATACCATTATGCCTTACAACTAGCCCTGCAGATTGCGGATGGTATGCACAAAATGCTTTTTTAAAGAAATACCAAAATGCTTACTCAACTGCTGTATGGTTTGATTTATAAAGTGTGTACCATTGTCACTGTAGATTCTTTCCAGAATACCAAACCTAGGAATGATTTCCTTGACAAGTACTTTTGCCACCGTAGCTGCATCTGGATTTTTGGTTGGAAAGGCTTCCACCCATCTGGAAAACATATATACAATGGCAAGACAATACTTCTTATTTTCACATTTGTTCAATTCTATGAAATCCATACAAATAGTGTGAAATGGATATGGTGGTGTGGGGAAACTCCCTTGTTTGGGCTTTATCACCCCCTGTGCATGTTTGTTACAAATCTGACATATCAAACAAAATTTTTTAGAGTAGTTTGTAAATCCATATGTTATGAACAACTGGTTCACCAGCTGTACCATCCCCCCTGTTGAGACATGGCACTGCCCATGGCTCAACAATGCTGCATAGTGAAACAAATTAGAGGGTAGTATCGCTTTTCCCTCTCTAGAGATGTACAGCCCCTTTTCGAGGATTGCTCCTTGTTTTATCCATCGCTGTTTTTCAGCTTGCATAGTGAGTGTCTGCATTGTTTTTAACATATCTAGATCTAAAGTTTCAGAGGGTTGTAATTCCTCATTTAAAAGAAATACTTCTGTGGCTGCTTGTTTTGCAGCTGTATCAGCTCTTACATTACCTTTTGAAATTCTATCGTGTTGCTTGGTGTGAGCTGAGCATTTACAAATGGCTACTTTCTGAGGTAACTGAATAGATTCTAAAAGATCTAAAATAAACTGCCCATTATTTATAGGTTTGCCAGTAGATGTTATCATTCTCCATTTTTTCCTTTGTTGCGCAAAAACATGTACAGTAGAAAAAGTGTACTGGCTATCAGTAAAAATGTTTACACATTTACCCTTTGCTAAGGCACATGCCCGTGTCAGAGCAATCAATTCCGCTGCCTGTGCAGATAAATTGTGTGGTAAAGGTTTTGCTTCTATAATCCCAGTATCAGAGACTACTGCATATCCTACTAGGTTCTGTCCTGCAGGACCCCTTTTGCAAGAGCCATCCATGTAGTATGTCACCTCGGCATCATCCAAGGGGACATCCATGAGATCTTTTCTAGGTAGTGTCTTTTGCTCAATTACCTGCAGGCAGCAGTGCGGTGTGCCATCTGCAGGGGTCGGGAGCAGAGTAGATGGGTTTAAAGTCGTGCATCATTTAATTGTCATATGAGGTTGAATCAATAATATAGTCATACAGGAAAGATGCCTAGCAAGGGAAAGATATGCCACCTTTTCTTGTAGTAAAATAATCGCGACTGCATGAGGTACTCTCAAAGTGAGAGGGTGGAACAAGACTACTGAGGCTGAAGCCTGTACTGTCATTGCAGCTGTAACTACTACTTGTACACAGTGGGGTAAGGACCGTGCCACTGGGTCTAGTTGTGATGAGTAGTAAGCAATGGGGCGTTGCTTATCCCCATGCTGTTGTGTTAACACTGATGTCATGTAACCCTGCTTGCAATCTACAGTTTGGAAAAAACATTTATGGTAGTTTGGCAATCCCAGAACTAATGAGGATGCTATTAACTGCTTTAGTTTACAGAAGGCAGATTCTGCCTCTGGTGTCCATTGTAACAAATCCTACACTGCCATAGGCTTCTTATATATAAGGTCAGTCAGAGGTGCAGATTCCAAGGTATAGTTTGGAATCCAGCTCTGGCAAAAATTAGTTGTACCCAGGAAGGACATCATTTCCTTCTTGGTAGTGGGTTTTGGTACTTGCAAAATTGCTATTTTTCTGTCCTCATCCAACGTTCTACCTTCCTTGGATATTACATATCCTAAGTATTTGACCCGTTTTTTTCCAAAGCTGCAGTTTATTTTTATTTACCTTATGTCCCTCAGTGGCTAAAAATTGTAGAAGTGCTATGGTATCTTCTCTACAATCCTTCTGGGTGGGGGCCGCCAGCAAGATGTCATCAACATAAAGTAAAATCTGACTGCCTCTTGGTGGGGTGAATCCCACCAAGTTGCTTGCCATTTCTTGTGAGAATATTGTTGGACTTTCACAATATCCCTGTGGTAGTCGTGTATATGTATACCTTTTCCCCTGAAATGTAAATGAAAACCAATACTGGCTGTCAGGGTGTATCGGTATCGAAAAGAACGCATTGCTGATGTCTACCACAGAAAAATATTTTTGTTGAGTTTTTATGTCATTTAACAGGGTGTGTGGGTCTGGCACCGTGGGTGCCCTTGGTATTACTGCATCATTTACAGCTTGTAAATCCTGGACCATACGCCATTCTCCATTGGCCTTTTTAACTGGAAATAAGGGTGTGTTACATGGTGAGTCGGGAGATTTTACTATTATCCCTCCTTTAAGTAAGGCTACTATAATAGGCTTTTTCCCTGCCTCTGCATCTTTTCTTAAGGGATACTGTCTTTTTGTGGTCTGAATGCTGACTTTGGTGTGATAGTAACTGGTCCCGCTGTACGAATGAGTCCTACATCTGATTTCCCTGTTGACCAGAGAGTCTCTGGTATGTCTCGTAAGGCATTCTCTTCTTCCTTTGATAGGAGTGTCAATCAGCTGTTCTCGCTAGACTGCAAGTGCACATCTGGGTTGGTCTGAGTTATCCAATTCAACTTTTGTACTTGTATTCCTTGTTCTGACAGTTCTAGTTCTGTCTGTTTCTCCCATCTTGTGACTTTTTCTCCTAAGTCTGCCCATTCTATATTTCTGTTTTTGGTTAAGCTAACATGTGGTAATCGATTAGATTTATAAAGTGCAAAGAACTCCTGGAGCAATGAACAGCTGGCTACACTGTTCCCTTCTTTGTCCCAGTACAGGTTACGCATTATCAATCTGTTTGCATGATTCTTAAATAACTCTTGCTCATATTCCTTATCAGGTCCTGGTATGTTGCAATAATACAGGGTACAGTGCAACAGGTGTTGCTTATCAATGTCAAGGGAGGGGAACTTGCTGATGGCTAGGTTCGTTAACTCTTTGGTCACAGTCCCTGGACCAGTTGTAACCAAGTTCTGTCTGTGCCAATAAAACATTTCACCCTCCGATTGCACTACAAATGTGTTAATTTGTCGCTGTGCTTCCATACACTGCATGGTTGGGACTACTGCTATACCAAATAGTTGCATGAGGTCTCTGCCCAAGATGTTTACTGGGCATTTTGCAGAAACTACAATTTTGTTTCTTTGTGTCAATCCTGAAACTGGATCAGTTATTGCAATGTTACGGGAGAGAGGCTCCTGATACAGCTGTCCATTAGCTGCTTTGACCAGTATGTAATCAGGTGACTCTGTGTTTTCTGGCAGTTTGGAGGGGTGTATCAGGGTTCCTAATGCCCCTGAGTCACACAAAAATTTGACCTCCCTCCCTTCTACCAAGAGTGTAACTTCTGGTTTCGTGTCTGCTAAATAGAGCTCCAAGCTCAATAAAGCTAGGTCTAATATTTCATTTTCTTCATTGTCACTAACTTCCTGCACTTCCTCTACTCCCTCTATCACATTCTCATTTGTCCTTTCTTTGCTAGTCCCTTCTAGTGATTCTTGACTATCATATAGTCTGTCCTCGCCCTCCTTGTCTTCCGTTGTTGCCTTCTTGTTTTTCTTGCAATCCCTTGCCAAATGTCCCTTTTTACAGCATTTAAAGCATTCTCCCCTTTTTTTCCACCCTTCAAAGTCCTCTGATCGCTGATCAGATTGTTTGTTTCCCTGTGCATTTTTCTTGCCCTTTTTCCCAGACTGTACTACATAAACTTCTGCTCCATCTTCTACAGAAAATACTTGAGCTTTCTTTTTCTTTTTGCTATTAAAATGCCTTTCAGCTTGCCTAGCATATTCAAGTAATGATTGTAACCTGCTTGTACGATGGTCTACCATGTGTTTCATAATAAAACTGCTTATAGGCGTGCTACTGCCTTTTAAAAATGCATTCTTTAACTGCTGTTCATATGGGGAATCTGTGTTTGATCTTCAGGAACCTACATTCCACAGTGGTTATTAAAATATTCTAACAATCTGGCATAATACTGATCAATTGTTTCACCTTCTTGTTGGATGCATTGATTAATGCAAGTCCAGTCTGGCCTAGGTTTCCATTTTTCAGAGATGTGGTCTGTAAGACCTTTTACTTTGGTGTCTAATTCTGCGCTGCTATGTGGGAGGGGTCTTTGTGCAGCATCACAGGGATTCCAGTTCCCACTAATCATGTACTAATCTGGCCCTACAATTTGTCTAACTACTTTTTCTATTTCTTCTCCATTTAGGTTATAACTCAACCTCATTCCTTGTAAATCTTCTGAGAATTTTCTGAAATTAACCTTTGGATGGGGAATTCCCTCAGTGGCTTTCCGGATATCTTCTGGAGTCCAAGGCCTATACACTAAGATAGTTGGGTCTTGATTGTCTTGACCTGCCTGAGGACTGGGTACTTCTATAAGTGGGCATATTTCTTCTTCTTCACCTATAGATCGTGAATTCTTAACTATTCACCATAACTCGATACCTTCTTCTGAATTACCTGCCTTTGTTCGAGACCTGGTCCCGATGGGATCTCTAATTTTAGTCAGTTTTAAATTCACAATATCTCTTTCTTCAGTGACCGCAGGATATAGTGGGGGTGGACTAGTCTGTTCACTTGCTTCATATTCTGGTAAGGGAGGTGGAGGTGCTGATGCTATTACTAAGTTATTATCCTCCCTATCTAAAAACATTGCTTTTGAATCTTTGTTTTTTTGTTCCCTACGGTTTACTTCCTCCAGCCACCTGTGTGCCTGAGGAATTCCTAATCGACGTTGCTTTTTTACCCGACCCTTTGAATCATTTTTGAGCTGTTTGATAAGTTTGATAAGCAAGGATTTTTCTAATTTTCCATCAAATTCGTATTTATTAACCCATTTTGAATAATATCTAATATTGTCGATGCGCTGCGACTGCATATATTTTGCGTCTTCCGTTAACAGTGGGTTTTGGGGTCTTTTTGTGCAATTATTACCCATTTTGTTTTACCCTTTGATCGTTACGTAACTTCTCTTAATTTTTAATGTGGTACCACGGATTTTGTTATAGTCTCTTCAGAATGACTGCCTACTTATTCTGTTTCTCCTGCTCTATGACAAGACAGTAATCTTTTTTGTCCCTGATTTGCAAAAATACAATCTGACAAAAACAATACACATCTAGTCCCTGATCTAAAACAGAAAACAGAAAAAAGTAGATTCACCTTACCTGAGCCTACATGATTGATCACCGATTTGTGGAGACCTGTCCTTTAGTCACAGATCAGAAAGTGGCTGGTCTCTTTTAGGTTCATAGGTTCATAGTAGGCTATCTGCCCTGGGGCAATTATAAGCCTAGCCCGATTCTGTATGGCTTACGCCACCCCTTGATTTGAGTATACTGTGCCCTTTTTAAGGTTTAGTTTACTGTGCCTCTGTCTAATAGTGACACGGGAGTAATCCCTGGGACAAACCTACGATCCCCCATCCACCTTTCGAGATTCTTCTTGAAGAGATTCAGTGAGGTGCTCTGCCTCACATGAACTGGAATTCTATTCCAGAGTGAAGGGAGCCTCTGGGTTATGAACCTGTCCCTCCAGCAAGTTCTATTTATTTCTGTGCTGAGGTTTAAGTCCCTCGAGCGTGTGGCTCTAAGGGATTTAGATTTACTGAGGTGGAGCATGTCCATTAATTCTGGATTTGACATAGCTTTGTATGTCAGGCATAGATCTCCTCGAAGTAGGCTTTATGCAACTGAGTAGAGCTGGAGTTTTTTTAACCGAGCAGCATATGGCATCTGTTTGAGACCCTTGATCCTCTTGGTGAGATACTTTTGGGGTCTTTCTAATTGCTGCAGGTGTCGGGTAAGGTACATCCCAAAAGGGGCATTGTATTCTATGATGGGCCTGATGAGGGATGAATACAGGGGCACGATTACCTCTCTTGATCTAGATGTGAAACCCTTCGTGATGAGGTGGGCTATGTAGAAGGTCTTTCTAACCACTTTGGCAATGTGGTTTTCAAAGGAGAGATTGCTATCAACTTGGGTCCCCAGGTCCCTAATAACTTTCTCTGTACTTAATGGGTTTCCACCTATGTGGTAATTTGTGGGCACATTGTTTTTGCCAAAGGGTATGACTATACATTTTTTGGCATTTAGCTTTAAACCATGGCGCTGGCACCAGTTATCTGTCTCTGTAAGACCTTTTTGAAGGATGTTTGTGTCAGCTGGAGAGTTGATTATGGCACCCAGTTTGCAGTCGTCTGCAAACTTGGTGAGCCATAGTCCTCCCACGTTTGCCTGTACCTCGGAAAAGTATATACCGAACAAGAGTGGTCCCAGGACAGAACCCTGTGGGATGCCACTTGTGATCGGTTTCGAGTCTGACATGGCTCCAGCAACTCTCACTCTGTGGGTTCTGTCTTTGAGCCAGTTTGCGACCCATCTTGTGACATAGGGCTTTATATTCTGGCTGGATAGTTTATCTATGATGCCCGAGTGGGGTATTGTGTCAAATGCCTTTGCAAGGTCCAGATAGGCTGTGTGGACTACCTTCCCTTCATCTATGGCTTTGGTGACTGTTTTGAAGAAGTCAACCAGGTTCAAAGGGCAGGATCTGCCCTTGACAAAGCCAAACTGGGTAGGATCTAGTGTCTGTAGGTCCCCAATGCCTTTGTTTATGAGCTCCATGATGATCCTCTCCATAGCCTTGCAGACTAAGCTAGTCAGGCTTATGGGGCGATAGTTTCCAGGGTCCATAGAGGCTCCACCTTTATGGAGTGGGACCACTGTTGCTGTACACCATTCTGTGGGCACATATCCTTTAGTGAGGCTGAGATTGTATAGCTGTTTTATTTGAGGGATTAGTTCCTCTTGGAGTTCATGTAGGACGCAACCTGGGACGCCATCTGGTCCCATGGAAGCAGTGTTTTTTTCTTTGGAGAGGGCAGCCTTCACCTGAGCATTAGAGATGTTTGGGAGGCAGCCCTCTGCCAGGATAGATACTTGCTCTTTTGGGGGGGGAGGGTTGAAGTTTGCACTGAACCTGTCTGCCAGGATATTGGCGATGTCTGTGGGTTCAGTGTATTTTTTGTCGTTTAGAATCAACTCAGAACAAGTCTGGAAGTTGCATCCCAGGTTTCTAACATAACTGAAAAAAGCCTTATGATTGTCTTTGGTGTCCTGTGCAATTTTTCTCTCGAAGCTGGCCTTGGAGGATTTTATGAGGGATCGTAATTTTTTGCTAGTACTGATCAGAGATCCCTTCGTATTAGGGATTTTGCTCTATCATGTAGTAGCTTCCTCCTTCTGTTGTACAGTTTATTTATGGCAGGGGTCCACCAGACTGGACGCCTGCCTTTGGATGATTGGGTCTTGGTTTTGTTTGGGATAGCATGATCCATGCATTCCTGGAGATGTCCATTGAATGCGTTTATATAGGATTCTGCAGTTTGGGCCGTAGTTTCCACTGGCCCTGGGGCCTTGAAGGATTCCACTTCAGTTTTGAGAAGTGAGAGGTTCACTTTTGAGAAGTTTTTCACTGTGGTTTTCTGGGCTGGGGGTGGGGTCGGGATGTGGACATCCAGTGAAATTAATTTATGGTCTTATCTTACCAATGAGGGATATACTTCTGGTGTGGAGCATAGAGTCCCCATGTTGGTAATGATCAGGTCTAGTATGTTGTCCCCTCTTGTGGGAGTGGTGACTAGTTGTTCCATAGCATTTGAGTTTATAATTTCCAGGAACCTTTGGGCTAAGGTGCTGGGGCTTGAGTAGTGCTCCCAGTCAATATTTGAGTAGTTGAAGTCGCCCAATATAATGGTGTTCGGGGACATCTTCATGTTCTCCACTGTTTTCAGGAAAGCCGAGTGGGATTCCTGACTTTGAGAGGGTGGTCTGTAGGATGCTATAAACTGAAAAGCAGTCTTGCCCACTGTTAGTTGCACATGGATGGTCTCCGATACTTCGTGTAATGCCACTAACCTGGAGGTGTGGATATCCTTGATAAATATGCAAACTCACCCTCCTTTTGTCTTTTTGTCTGGGTTTTGGGGCCGAAAAGCATGATATGAGGTATAGCCTGGTAGTGCTGGGGTGCTCTCTGGAGCCTTGAACCAGGTTTCTGTCACTGCACAGATATCAATGTTCTCCATACTGAGAAGAGCTTTGAGTGCGTGCATCTTGATGTTAAGACTTCTGATGTTTAGCAGCATTACCCTTAGTTTCTTGTTCCTTGTACTGTCTATGGGGGTGGGTTTGACTTTTGAGCCTTGCCCAAAAAAGGCACTATGGGGGTGGCAAGAGCCTTTGCCAATATCCGAAAGCCCAGTGGTGACAGGTGCAAGCCATCCCTAGCGAAGCAACGTGGCTTGTCGAGCATGTCATCCCAGGCTGATAGACACTGGATTACTGAACGATTTTGAACGACAATTCAGTCGGAGGACTTTCCATATAAGAAGAACCGATTTGGTTTCTTCCCCGTACGGTTTCAACCACCTGGCCATCTGATCCGAGGTGAAGAGAGGGTTCCGGTCCGAAGGACCAATCTGTAAAAGGAAAAAACTTCAAAGACCAATGCACGTTAGGTTCAAGCAAGGCACCCTTTATTACTTGCAGCAAGAAGACAAAGCATGTAGGTACAAGATTTGTCTGGCTCTTCAATGATCAGTATGTTATTCTTATACAGTTCTCTTCATGTCACACAGAAAATGTTACTATTCTATTGCTGATGTAGTTGGACACAACTTTCTGTATGTTTCACAGAAAATGTTACCAGACTTACTGCTGATATGGTTGAATTATTTGCTGTCTTGCAAAAACATTTTGAGAAAAACAACCTGGCCTTGGGCTTATTTTAGCCCACCTTAACTTTTCAATTCTTCAGTTGTACAGTTCTAATACATGTGTTACATTTTGTCTAGATTCAAGGTACATTTCTAGCTTTAGTACAAGTAATGCTGACTATAGTTTATACTTTCAAGCGTCTATTGTTTTCTTTATCAAAGCTTCTAGCAGCTGCATATTTTCTCATAGTATAAGCAGAAATGAAATATCTCTTTGTTAAGTTTCCTGACATCAGCAGAAATGAAATGTCTCTTGTTATTTTCATGACATTAGCAGAAATGAAATGTCTCTTGTTAAGTTTCTAATAGCTGTGCAGATTCATGCAGTGTGAACAGAATAAATGTATTAACCCTTTTAAACCTCGAATGCACTAAGCATGCATATTACTATTATATATTTTTCTAATACACACACACATATATATATATATATATATATATATATATATATATATATATATATATATATATAGTGTATGTGTGTTTTAGAAGACGTTAAGAGACTATTTGAAACACTCTGGAAAAAAATTGAAGATCTAGTTCATCTGTTCTCCATCTCAGCTAAGGACTGCTGCTACTATCAAATATGTTTTAATAGTTAACAAAAAATACCATAGAAAGCTGCACTTGTTAATAAAAATTATAGTACAGTGATATCTTCTATAGGGTTAGTCATTCTGCCTCTCATCAGACTGCCACCTCCAAAACTCTAACAGGTAAACAGAATAAAATGAGTATTGTTGAAAGAATGGATGAATAAGTGGTTAAGAAAGATGAGTTCAGACAAACATACTTTAATATTTGTTGTCCATAAGAACATAAACAGACTGTAGTCACATTAAAAGTTATACCTGAACTGCATGAATATGGATCTATGTCAGATCTTACCATGACTGTTCTCGTGAGTGCAACCAGCTGTGCATCATGGCAGTCAGATGTCCAAAATTCAAACACATAAAGTTAATAGAGTGCAAGCAAGTCAACAAAAATGCTGTTGGGCCCAAAGTGAAGTGAGACTAGTGTATTACTAATGTGCATAGTATATTACTTGTGTGCATAGTATATTACTAGTGTGCATATGTATAGTATATTACTAGCATTCATAGTATATTACTAGCATGCATAGTATATTATTGCATAAGTTTATTACTAGTGTGCATAGTATATTACTAGCATCATAGTATATTACTTACATGCATAAGTATATTACTAGTGTGCATAGTAGTGTGCCTATGTATAGTATATTACTAGCATTCATAGTATATTACTAGCATGCCTAGTATATCACTTACATGCATAAGTATATTACTAGTGTGCATAGTATATTACTAGCATCATAGTATATTACTGGCGTGTACATGTATAGCATATTACTAGCATTCATAGTATATTATTAGCATGGATAGTATATTACTACTGTGTACATGTATAGTATATTACTAGCGTTCATAGTATATTATTAGCATGGATAGTATATTACTAGTGTGACTACACTTTGCCATTTTTTCATGTTTGCCAACACTAGTATCATTGATACCTCATTGTCAGCTGTCAGCTCTACATATTCCATCACCAGAGAGTTGCCTGACTTGGAGTATACAGAGAAGCTAAGTATCATGTAATTCTGCTTCACCTTTTTCTGTGAATTTGTGTGACCTTGGAAGTAAAATATTAATTTAATGTTTAGATGCTGGTGGTATGTTATGATGCTGCTGCTATGGCGTAGACTGCTTGCTGGGGGATGCTGGGGTTGTTTTTTGAATATGTATGATATTCTTTATTTTTGTTACTTTTGTTCTGATAATTTGAGTCCTGGTGTCATTATGATTCCATTGTGTGATAAGCTTTATGAGCTAAGGGAGCTATAGAAGCCAGAGAGAAAGAAGAAATAGTGGGAACAGGGTCCAGGCAATGTGAGAAATGGGCTTTTAATCCCACCTCTTAACACCAACTAACCTGTGACACATAGGTACTACAACTCACACGCTATACTGGATCCATCAATACTGGAATGTGGAACAGAGCCAGTTGTATGAGTGAATCTCACCACTGGTATCCATTAATATGCAAAGGACAATTGGTCTTAAGGGTATACAGTATATCTTCACTGCTGTTGTGGGTAATAACACGCATGTGTGACACTGACTAAGTTCTACACTTCAAAGCTACAACTCAGGGTTATAAGCACTGAATTCCCAGGATTTCACCCACCTCAGACAAAACCTAATGTCTTTCAGTGCAGTCTTAACAACCTTACCAGAATTATTATGCCCAGACATACTCGCCCAATATTTTTCACAACTGGAGGGGAAAAATGTTGACCTTCTAGCACAATTTCCCTACATCCCATTTTATGGTTCACTGACTCCAATTAGTCAAAACCTAAAGAACATATCTTAATGTTTACCATTAAAATAAGCCAGCCCCTTAAACATTCAAATAATAACCATTAGCTCTGAACAGTCAGCCTTCCAGAAACAGATACTATACAGTTTGATACAGAAGTAAACTGCATACACATTTAAGCTAATAAGTAAAGGATTAGACAGAAGCATTAAAACATGGAATATTAACATTATTTTCTCTGAATTACTAAGTTTAAACATTGTTTTCTCTAGTAAATATGCACATGGTCAAAGCTTGCACAATAAATTGAAAATAAAACATTAAAAAGAAAAAGAAGAGGAAGAAGATGAAGAAGCTTCTGGATAAAGATATATAATGTCCCTGTACCATTTCTGGATTTTCAGTAAAACATGGAATTTCTAAGTATATATAGGCAGTATAGCTTAAACTCTGATTCCAAGGGGTATCTATCAGCAAACAAAGCAATACCTCATGTAGCTTCTGCACGTCTATTACTGTTTTTGAATTAACAGTCACCTCTCTATTTATAAGTTTGAAAGGGTCTATATTACCAAAGCGAAAAACCCTATGCGCGAATACCAAAACATTGACCCCTATACTGCGAACCGCGAATATACCGAACGCACTAAACCGCGAAAAAAAAATATCGAACTGTCATAGTCGGCCAACCCCACCACCCGCTACATACTACCTACCCAAACAAAATAAATACACCACATACATACACTAACCAAACCCTACTTCTAACCTAAACTAAAGCACCAAAACCCTACCTCCAACACTACACTAAACCCCACAAACACAACCATCTAAGCACTCTCCTTAACCCCTCCCTAACCCTAAGGTCTGTAACTACCGCACAGTTCCCCTACACACATACACCCAAACAAAATAAATAAAACACATACATACATTAAAAAAAACCCTACCTCCAACACTGTACTAACCCAACATACACAACTAACAATGCACTATCCTTAACCCCTCCCTGACCCTAGGGTCTGTAACTACTGCACACTTTCCCTACACACATACACCCAAACAAAATAAATAAAACATATACATGCATTTAAAAAACACCTACTTCTAATACTACACTAACTCTTACATACATCACCTATCTATGCACTTACCTTAACCCAAATCCTAACACTAAATTCCTATCTATCACACAGTTACCTTACGGAGCTATACCACAGATGGATCAACCAAAACAAATCGACATTTCGAACTTCGCGGTTTTGAACTTTTGCGGTTTACGTACATCGTGCAATACAGGTCAACGTCTTCGTATTCGCCTAAAGGAATCTTCGCTCTCATAATAAGATCCCATTTGAAACAGGGCTTTATATTGTTTTTGTATTTTATAAGATGCTATTCCTGTTTCCAAAGTTACTTCTGGTCATGGAAGGACTCTCAACAACCTGCTGTTCAAATAAGATATCATGCCACTTAGTCAAAATTTACAAGAAGCAGATTCTGCCATATTTCAGACAGTTAAGAGGAAATGTTTAGTTTTATCTTGAAGATGCAATACACTTTTTTACAATAGCAAATACAGTTATATCCCATTTTGCACATTTTCTTTCACTTAGTTTTGCTAAAAAGGAAAGCACATTCTTCTACTTTTAGCTTTTAATCAGGTTTTTTAAGTTTGAAACAGCTTTAATACAGGCATTTCATTTTTCATGTACTATTTATAAGAAAAGTAACATGTCCTAGACTTTTGCAGTTCTTCTCACAGACACAGCCATCATAGGTTTTTTGGGGTAAAAAATTCTCTTGATTTCTCAAAAAATTGCCAATTCCTAAAATCCAAAATAATAGCTATAAATTCTTATATAGCATATTAAAGAAAAAAAAACTTCTATCCTATTTTATTATGGAGTTTTATGATGAGTAGGAAGAATTCAGATGTCAACAGTTATTCATTTCAGTGATAAGTTTTGGTGTGTAGAGTGCAATGGGGGCACAAGAGAATCTAATACTGCCATTAATATAACAGGCTATAGACCTATTTGGAGGGAACTAAATAATGAATACTAATGCAGACTGCTCTGGGGATCTGTCAGGGGCTGCCATCGACTCATATAAAGAGGACTAAACTGAGGGAGATAAACTTTCAGATCTTATTCATTGCAATATTATGTTATCACTTAATTATCCATTTATAGGTTCATAGGTTCATAGGTAGGTACTAGGCTATCTGCTTGAAGGCATTTATAAGCCTAGCCAGAATGTGTTGGCTTTCACCGCCCCCTTAGATTAGTTCCCTGTGCCTCTGTCCAGCAGAGCCACTGAAGTGATCCCCAGGGTAAACTTTCTGTTTCTCATCCACTCATCAAGGTTTCTTTTGAAGAGTGTTAGCAAGGAGTTCTGCCTAATGTAGATTGGAATCTTGTTCCAAAGCATGGGAAGTCTCTGAGACAGGAATCTAGCCCTCCAGCACATCATATTTATTGTTGTGGTGAGATTTAGATCCCTAGAGCATGTGGCTCGAGGGGATAAGGTTTTCTTTAGGTGGAGCATGTCCATCAATTCTGGGTTGGACATGGCCTTGTATGTCAGGCAGAGATCACCTCTGAGTAGACAGTATGCAACCGAGTACAGCTGGAGTTTCTTCAGTCGAGCTGCATAGGGCATCTGTTTGAGGCCAGTGATCCTCTTGGTGAGGTACTTTTGGGGTCTTTCCAGTTGTTGCAGGTGTCTTGTAAGGTAGCTCCCAAATGGGGTGTTGTACTCTATGATGGGTCTGATGAGTGATGAGTAGAGGGGCACAATGACCTCTTTTGATCTGGATGAGAACCCTTTTGTGATTAAGTGGGCCATGTAGAAGGATTTTCTAACAACTTTAGCAATGTGATTATCAAAGGTGAGATTACTATCTACTTGGGTCCCCAGATCCCTTATTACGTCTCCCGTATTTAGGGAACTACAACCTATGTGGTAACTTGTGGGTACTTTGTTTTTTCTAAAGGGGATGACTATGCACTTTTTGGCATTTAGCTTGAGGCCATGATTTTGACACCAGGTATCTCTCTCAGTGAGACCCCTTTGAATAATCCAGAAAATGCATCAAGCAAGTTAATTACCTCTCTCCATCTGTGTCACAAAATTTGTATGCTACCAATTCACAGTCATTTAAACTGGAAAAATACAGATGCAACATACTGACCCTGGTGCTAAAATAAAAAAAAAAAAAAAGCATAACTGATGCACAATGCTGGACCACACTAGAGCGGAGCCACACTATATGCTATAACACTCAGAGTTGATTTTGTTGAACTAAATGAGATAGTCTTCTGAAATTTGTAACTTGTTCTGTCCCAATGTTTTAAATTAAGAGATAATTCTATAGCTTGCTCAAGCTGAACTCCTAGGAGATAAAAAGATGTACCTAACATGATGTAGACATGAAATTCACTGAATAAGTAATGCTGAGATTTGGCGTAAGATGTAATAAATATAGCTTTGAGTTTATTTATATAGATGAACACAAGTGTAAACAGACTTAGTTGCCATGTATGTTGTTCAGCATGCTATATACATTACAGAACATACACAAACACTGGAAATAATGACTAACTGCCATGTGATATGCAGATTACAAATCTGATAAGTACATAAAAGTGTAGTAACAAATATGATGAATATAGTATATTGTTACACACTGTATTACAAATGTGTTCATCAGACCAAGAGTCATATATCTCTATTACAGACAGATAGGGTATATATGAAAACAATCAGCTTTGTTTGTGCTTAGCTCTTTTAGTTAACATATTCATACTGACAACAGAAATGTGTACTGTGGAAATGGGTGGGTCTATATTAGAACATCGAAGTTTCACAACTTCAAATGTTCTTACATCGACCCCTATTCAGCGAACGCTGACAACATTGAACATGCAGAACAGCAATGCTGTTCCGAAACACATACACACAGCACAAGCACACCAAACAAACAGCAATCCACATACACATACACCTAAAATCTTACAGCTAACCCTACACTAAACTGTGCAAACACCACTAACTATCCACTTACCTTAACCCAAACTCTAACCCTAAGGTCCGTCACTATCACATACTCACCTCACCCGCACCCAAACCCTAACTCACCCACCCCACCCCAACCTAACCCTCACATCCACACAATCACACACATACCTAACCCGCGCCCTAACCCTAACTCACCTAACCCGCCCTAACCCTCACGTCCACACAATCGCACACATACATAACCTGCACCCTAACCCTAACTCACCTAGCCCTTACTTGAACCCGACCCGTAACTTTCCACCACAGCACTGAAAATAATGAAAAGTCAGAAATGGACGACCAAATTCTTTCCCAAGGAAAACATTCGGTTTTCTGTCATTTCGCTATTTTCAGCATTCGCTGAATAGGGGTCAATGTTAGAACATTCAAAGTTGTGAAACTTCAGTGTTCTAATATAGACCCGAAACTGGTAATCTTAGGGAAATGTGGGAATGGCTGTGTGAACTGTCGCTCTCAGTGAAATGCATGGAGTTGTCAGATGATGCAGAAAGGAAATGCCATGCATTATATTCTGACATGAAAACCAGCTTTACAAATTAGGCAGGTGCAAAGCTTGTACTGAAAGGCCCACAGGTCAATAGTTTTGAAGCAGACTTGACCTGCACTGTACCCATAGGACAGTGTTAGGAAGAATAAATATTGGTAGCAGTTCAAAGCTAGTAAAAGTTTAAGGGCAGCTGACACACACTGTCACACCAAGGAACATATTCATTTACTCAGGTGGCACAAAGCTTTCTTTATTGGTACTAAGGGTACAGAGCTTTCTTCCTGGCCACCAACATGCTGTCAGCATAGGAAAAACATTCATCATCATGCTCTCTAAATGTGGTTGTTGGGAGATACACTAATTGTGTTTCTGCTGTGGTTTAACTTTATACAGATGTTCATTCATGCAGAAAATATGTATATTAGTACATCATGTAAACATTTTTGAGACTGAAAAGTTGTACCTGACTGCCTGACTACTTTTTTGGACAGCGTACTCACTTTTTCCTGAGCTATATCTTGTGTTTTATTGACTGTTTTGGCAGATATGTCCTGTGCCATTTGAGTATCCAGATTTGACTTGAATATCGCCATTTTGGATCAGCATACTTAATCTGCTGCCTAATGTGAAAGTCGTCCTGATGAAGACTGAGCATTTATAGAAAGGTTATTTCCAGTTAAGGAACTGCAAAGATTCAAGGCACTTTGTCAAGTTTCATGTACATGAAGCCAGTCGTGGAACCATATGTTTGCTAATGTTGAATGTTACATATCAATAATGCACTAAGCTTTGAATTAAATTAAGAGGCAAGTCTTTTTACTTATGTAACTGTTTAGCAATAAAGATTAATTTTAGAAATGGTAGATAGAGAAAACAATGCCACAACAAGGATGCAATTAGCACTTTAGTTCTGTTGTTTTTTGCCTTTAGTCTTTTCAGAATATGGCTCAAATAAAGGCACGCAGGTGCTCAAACCCTAAGCAAGATGAGAATAGACAAGATATGTTATCTTTTAGTTTGTAATTAAATGAATGGAGTGATGTATATCCTGCTGTCTATGTTAAGCTTCACAAGTAATAATATTTCTGTTTTTAAACTAAAGGCAATGTCTCTTTCCTTCACAGTAACCTTGCTAAAAACATGATATCATGGTCCTTTGCTTTATTGCAGCTTCCTTTACTAAATATTGTTCCTCAGTAACAGTGTAGGTATTACACACTTAATTTCCAAGAGCTAGTCAAGAAAATACTGTAGCCATACTAGCAAAATTGCATAGTGAACACAGATACAGGAAGTAGACAGACAATCCCTCTATATGAAGATGACTTTTGCCATTCTTCACTGATGGACCTTCAGTAGTCTTATTAATCCAGTCTGTGACCCACAGAGCCACCCATAAAAATCCAGATGTTTCTATGTGGATGAGCCACTCAAAGCCTATAAAATATTTTCACACTTCCTTTTCATTTCATGGGTTGTGTACTGAAAAAGTTTAGGAGGTGGTCTTGCTCATGTAATACAAGTGACTGACACTCATGGAATTGAACATAAGTGTGCAACAGGTGGGCTTTTCCCTAGAAGGTCAACTTGACAATCTTTTGAGGTTTCCCCTTCCAACTCATTTGCGTTGGCATATGCAACCTCCTACAAAAAAATGTCTTTTATTTTTGCATTTCAGAATTATGTTTGCATTGCCCTGGCTTTATTTATTTGTGATTGCTATTTTGTAAGCCATTCACAAATGAGTTGAAATCTTGTCAGGGAGGCCTGAAATATTTATTCCATGTCTTTACTGCATTCCCGTTCACTACCACAAGATGTTCTACTAAGATTAAGCTGGGGAACAGAATCTGTTTTTCGAGTTAAGATTCAGACACTCAAATATGGGACCTTGTTCAGTGAAACTGATGTTTACGGACCATTACCTTGGTGCTATTAGAATTGGTCTCAGCAGGAGCATAGGTATGAGCTCACTGATTTCCCCACTTGATGCAGAGATTTTCTGTAGACATCTTTTTTGTCACATCTGCAGGCCCCTTATATATGATGTTGGTAAATCAACTTGATTTTCCACCTAGAAAAGGTTAGGGATAAGAGCTAAACAGTGCATATGGATGCTGTTGTTAGCCTTTGATAATTAAGACTTTGAGACGATGTTCCAATGCCATTTCACAAAAGAAGCAATGGAAATCAAATACTGGTTGAATCTCAGTGTGAATGCTTACTAGTTTGGAGAGGCTTATATTCAATAGTGTCTTCAGGATAGTGAGTTGTGAGGAGGTCTCATGCAAGGTGATGTATGTATGTCTGGGTGCAGGGTGAGAGGTGGGGCTGTTTGTCAGTGTAGGTGTGTGTTATTGTTGTTGCTGCTGCTGTTGTCTTTTTATAGGTCACAGTATAAGAAGACGTACCAATGCCATTTCACAAAAGAAGCAATGGAAATCGAATACTGGTTGAATCTCAGAGTGTGTGTGTGTGTGTGTGTGTGTGTGTGTGTGTGTGTGTGTGTGTGTGTGTGTGTGTGTGTGTAGGCACTGAAGAATGATTCAGTTATTGAAGTACTGGAAGTCAGTGACTGAAACCTTCAAAACATTGATCCTTGAATGCAGAGAGTAGAGTTTAAAGCATTTTGTGGCCATTCTATATTTTATGTCAAATCCAGTGAGGATTCAGTCATTGGTGAGGCAGAGAACAAGCTTAGGGAAACAGCACTACTTTGCTTGACTCATCTGGATGTTGAATGACAAGTGGTCTCAAGGATTTATATAGCTCAGCATAAACGTTCAGAAAGTTCCCCTCATCCCACAGAGGAAAAAACAGGCTTCAACTTTTATATCTCACTTTTATAGTTGCTGCCTTCCCCCGTATCAGTGAGTTTTATATTTATTGTATGCTTCTGAAATAAAAAATAAATAAATACAGATTCAGTGCTTGCACTGTAAAACCATTACAGTGTAAACCTTAATTGGACAGATAATAATATGTTATGCACACTAGTAATGTACTATACACACTTGTGACTTTGTCCTTTAATAGACTTAAAAAAGTCATATACATTCAGAACTGCATATAGCTGAAACACATGATGCACTTAAGAGGTCATTTGCATATATACCATTATCCTCTTTTGCAATAGATTTTAAGGAATCACACAGAGAAAACTCTAACTTGGCTAGGATTTTCTTGTAATTTTTTTTACTAATTGGTTTGGCTATGTGTCCTGTTCACTCTTTTTTTTTTTGTCATTTCTCTCCAGTGTCTAGTAAATCAGAGTTCCTGCCATCAGTTAGTCAATTTGTCCCTGAGACTAACTCCAGTCATGGGATGCTATCAGACACTCAGCTGTTAGGGATTATTGATCATCCTAATTCCCTCAAACTGATATGGTAGTCTAATGTGCATGTATTCCCACAGGACAAGCCCAGTAGTGTGTGCATGCTTTAGCTCATGTGCCTAATCTTGGCAAGAAAGTGCAAACATACTGCTTGGTGGGTAAACATGTTTAGGCCTATAACTCTACCTGCAGTGGCACTTGCTTATGTGCCACCAGTGCACTTGGTCAGGAGGTTGGACCACTACCAATCATTTACTCCCATCCATTCTAGCCAGCTCTTCCAATGTCTAGGCAGTTAAGTGATCCTAGCTCATCCGGGTTCCAGACTGTATTTTGTCACTCTGTACCACAGAGACAGCCTTTCAGTCTGTTTCTTGTGTGCATTTTGCTCCTGAAGTGTACTGGTTAAGAATGAAAGCAAGCACAACCTTCTCCAGGGCATGTACTATGATAAAATCAATGGATGTTATTACACACACACACACACACACACACACACACACACACACACACACACACACACACACACACACACAAAAGAACAACTAGTCAAGCAAGCTGCTAATTATCTTCATCACATACTAGGCTTTACATTCTCCACTGCAGATAAACTGAACACGTATTACTAAGATAAGTATGTACTAGAACTATGTTAAGTCAAATAGGCATGTTCACAAGCCAACACTCACAGAAAACCCTTTCATGAATCTGAAGATAATACAGATCAAATAACTTGCACTGTATTGTGGTCAGTTTTACAAATGAGAGGCAGAGATCCTTTAGAAGGGCACAAATATGTTGCGTATAGAGAAAAAAAACCAGCAGTATGTTGCACTTTTTCCTGTCCTGTCAGCTCAATAACAAATAGAGACTGCCACCTAACAAGGTCGCAGTGCATCAAAAAAAAACTAAAATGGTACCTTAGTGATAACACTGCTAGAAGTGTTTTTCCAGTACTTCAAGCTCAAAAGATCAATAAAACTCATGCTCCCAAACTGCCTTACTACTTAAAAATAGTTTTGTATTTTAACCCTTAAACTGCACTTTTATATAATTTTTGTTACCTCTCTTCTTTCCAGTTTGACCCTTGCCAAAGATCTATGAACTCCATAGCAGTGCTAAATGCAGAATTAATTTGTGGGACTGCAAGGTAGCATGGCATTTGTCCATATCTTCTTGAATTGTATATTAAAAGGAATTCATTCAATTAGTAATGTGAGAGGACAGTTTCAGTGCACCAGATTAATTTTACTTTTTATAATGAAAAAAAAAATGACTTTGAAACATTAAAAGATAGAGGGATTAAAGTTCTTTTCAGCAATCCTCAATCTTCACCTCTTTTAATTTCCATTTTATTAGAATTCCTTTGAAGTACATAAATGCGGACAATGGGAAAGGTGCTGGCTATGGTATGACATTTCTGAATATCAATTAGACTGTATTCATATTAACTTAATTCTCTAACTGAGGCAATATTTCATGCACACACATGAATAGTTTTCACCACCTTTTTTTCCTGCAAATATTTTATACAGAGATAATAAAATGAATGAATTCTAATGACCCTAGTCTTAAACTGACAGCTTAAATGGATGAAGTTTTCAAAGCTATTCTTTTGAAGAGAAGTTCCCTTAAAATCATGAAATTTTGAGTTAATAATACCCAAAATATTCAACTTCAGTGATTATGCCACAATGGAATTTTGATATAATGTAATAATAAGTTATTTCCTTTCCCTTTTCCTAATTTATAATGTTTGCCTCCAGCAAGGAGGAATGGAATTTCTTGCTAACTTGACATAAAGCCAGAAAAGCCTTGTATGAACCAATCAGGGAGTCTGCTTAAGAAATTTCATTTGGAGAGGTTTAAAAATTATTTTTCTTTTTCCATAAATACATAAAACTTACATAAAACATTTCATGACTTTTCAGACTGTGACCCTAAATTGTATGTGTGAAGTAATGATGCACTGCAGTTTGTGAACTGCTTTACTCAAACAAAATATGATAATTAATATTTTGCTGCCTGCTCCATGCATTAAATAATAAGATATCAAATACCATCTTATTTTTTATTTAATGGAAATCCAAGAGACCAAACCAGCAGTGATACCCACACAAAGTGTAATTTTCGATGTATGTAAACACAGATTATGATGCTGGGTCAAGAATACTAGGCCCACTTACACTGCCTTATATATTAATTAAGAGGTGGATCCCACTTAAGGAACAGTTTATGTTTGCAGCTCCAACCCCTCAATAGAACTGTCTTATGTTTACCAATCAAATAAAGAATCTCATTATTTATTTTCAAAGTACTGATTCTTTAGATGAAGTAGTCAAACTTCTGCCACTCTTTCTGTTAAGTAATACCTTCCTGTGCTGCTACTGAGTTTCCTTCTCAAAAAGCAAAAAAAAAAAAATCCAAATGCAGCACACCAGTAGTTATGTTGCCCACTTGCTAAGATAAAACCAGATGTGGTATCTATGGATTCATGTGACTCATTCATGCCTTACATAGTCCTTGAATGGGCACTATGAAGTACATCTGGTTTGAATAGGCACTATGAAGTACATCTGGTTTTCTACTATAATTTTAGATGTTTTCATATATTGTATGGTTGCTCAAGAGAAACTGGATTTCTGTTGACAGACTAGAAGCTTTGCAATGCTTACCAAGGCTTTAAATGTCACACAGGCTGTATTTTATATATGGATTACTTTTATTCTCTTGAGATATTTTGTTGACAGAGTGCAGTGTGTACAAATTAGGTCGAGTACAGGTCAAGTCAAGGTTGTGCGATGTTGGGATAATGAAGTTCAGTTAGAGAAGGTAAATATTTTGTTTTACTTATGATTTTAATCCAGAAAGTTTTGGATTTATTGGAGTTTCATCATTAGTGTGTGTGTGTGTGTGTGTGTGTGTGTGTGTGTGTGTGTGTGTGTGTGTGTGTGTGTGTGTGTGTGTGTGTGTGTGTGTGTGTGTGTGTTGGTGGGTTAGGGTGAGGAGTGAGTGTAGATTTAATATTGTAAATGTGTGGTTTTGTTTATACTGTATGTATGAGTGGAACGTAGGTGAGTATAAAATAACTTGTGGATTAGGGTCAGAGTACAAGACAGGTAAAGGGATAGATTCAATACTGTGCATGGGTGTTGATGCTTGTGGTGTATGCTTGACTGTGCTGTGTAGTGGCAGTGTCACAGATTTTTTTTAAAGCAAATTGCAGTATTAGGGTTACGGCTGGCACACATTAGTAAGGTGGGACAGAGGGGAGCACATTTAAGTCTGCAAGCTTCTATTAAACTCTAATATCTAGTCCTGGGTTTGATTTTCTAAGTCTCTTACCCACCCACCTCACTAAGTCTTCCTGTCTTTCTCTTCATGTCTCTTGATTTTATAAAAATTATAATCAATCTCATCAGGCTATGGCCCATTTTCTATTCTTATTTTTAAGACATCTTGTAATTCTTTTCTGCTAATATTTGTCTGTTTCTCCTTGTTCACTTTTTGATAATTATTCATTTTACATTCCCTACCATCTAGTCTTCTTTCCTCTTCACCTTCCATGCCATTTCTTGAATCACATTAATAACATGCCCACCTCTTCATTATTATTATTCATTTTTCATACAATCTTTTGAGAGCTTTAAGTTTTTCTCAAAAAGGTGATACCTATATTTTCCCTTTAAAGCTATAATGCCTTCTTAGCTACTGTGTTTCCCGTAACTTTTTCAGTTAATATATTTTTCTTTCACTTTCAACTTATTCCTTTTCATTCTGGTCTAACAAATGTTTAAATTTCCCTACCATTAATTCATGTTTTACCTTTCCCCTACTATTCTACATTTTTTTCCACCTCTAAACAATCATGATTAAACTTTTTACCACCCATTATTCTTGCCAATGTCTGTAAAAAGGACACATGCCACCATAATTTTTTCATAACTGTTCCACAAATCTTGTAAATTCAACACATTCCCGTCAATGTTTTATAACATTTTTCTACCTTTTTTTCTGCTATCCTTCTCACCAAACTTTGCCAAAATGATTTAAACAACTCAGAACCTTTTTCTGTAAGAGTTAGATAAATGGATAGTTTTAATGTCGTACTATTTTTCTCCTTTCAACTTATTTTATCCGTTCTGAGTATATGAAGTAATCAGTTTAAGTTCTTATATTTTTTTCTTTTATACTTAATCTCTCTGTCCTTACCCAGTAATTGTTTTCCATATTTTATAACTCTTTTTTAAGAATTTTAACATCTGATATCTGTTTTCCTTCCTTTCTTAAATAACAGTTAATCTCACCCACAAGAATAATATCAATATTAAAAACAGTACTGATCTTCAAACATTCAAATAACTGCACTTTTTCCACTACTTTAAAGAAGCATATGAAATTATAACAAAGCTGTACTTTATCTGTCATTAGATTCCCTACTTTTTATTTCATATGTTCTTAGCAAACATTTATTTTATCTAGCACTACTATTCTTCATACAAAGATATCCATTTATCTCCATCTCAATTTTTACACATTTTTTAGCATTTCATTTTAAAATCTCACACCTAATAGACATATCTGTTGTTAACATTTATCAAATGTTTAATACAAACTATCTTCTTTATCACTTGGTGATACAGTTTTCCATTCCCTTTAACCTCTACTTTTTCATATTCCTCATCAACCTCTTTATTTAATACTATATATATATTTTTCAGTTACAACTTTCTGACATATTAGTTTTCCCTGAGTTAGGTCTTGTAATTTCACTTTTTCTTGCTTATTCCTTGCTTCAGTCTCAGGACTATGTTTACCAGACTCTCCTTTCTTCATCACCCCCCCCCCCCCCACACACACACACACACACACACACACACACACACACACACACACACACACACACACACACACACACACACATTCTGATTTTTCATGAGTGTTACTATCTTGATTCTCATAACCTAACCACATCACTATCTGTCTATAAATGCCCCTCATTATGGCATTTAGTAAATGACATTTTATTTTGCCATATGCCTTTTCTCCCCACACTGTGAATATAACTGCTTAACACATTCATTATCTAAATGTTTAAATGATACACGCAAAACAATGATTTGAGTTGTCCCCATTAATGAATCTCTATAGTAATTATAGTTACATTTGATAAATGGCATAATTTCAACACTGGTGCTCACTGAAGCCAAAAACACAGCATCAATGGGCTCCAACAATATCCTAGGATGCCTCCTGAATAGCTTGAAACATGACCTATCAGAACCAATTAAGTCACCTTTCAACTATGGCCTAAAAATAAGCTTTATACCATTAGAATGAAGGACTTCAGCAGTTATCCCACTTCACAAGGGTGGGCCCTTAACTGACCTCAGAAACTACAGCCCCATTAGTCTGACTAGTCTAATATGCAAAGCCATGGAATGAATTATCATGGAAATGATAAACAAAGTCATAGCAACCTTAAGTCACTGGACCCAACCCAGTTTGGCTTTGGTAAGGGAAGGTCATGCTGACTAAACCTGGTGAACTTCTTTGAGAAGGTCACTGAGGCAACAGATGAGGTGAAAATGGTGCATACCACCTATGTGAACCTGGTTAAGGAGTTTGAAACAATATGCCACTCTGGTATAGTTAACAAGCTCACCAGACTGGGCATAAACCCCTACATAACTTGCTGGATAAACAGCTGGCTCACAGACAGGACCCAGAAAGTCAGGATTGATGAGATCACCTTCACTAACAGACCGGTCACCAGCAGGGTACCGCAGGGCTCTGTGCTGGCACTGCTCCTATTTGACATCTACTTCTCAGAGGTAAAGGCTAATATCAAGGGTTTTTGGCTGACCAAGTTCAGAGATGACTGAAAATGGGGATCTATCGTAGATTCCACCCACAATATAACATCTCACAATGGGGGTTAGCACAAACAAATGACTGGTGCCAAAGTCAAGAATTAAAACACAATGCCAAGAAATGCATTATAGTCCCTTTTGGGAAAAATGACCACCCAGGCTGATAATTCATCAATAAGATACACCTAAGACTCGACCTGTTAGTCAGTGATCTGGGAACATATGTAAACAGCAATCTGACCTTTGACCAACATGTGGCCAAGGTAGTAAGAAAATCATTCTGTGTCACCCAGCTTGTAAGTAAGGGCATAGTATCCAGGTGCAAAGAAGTCATAGTGCCATGTTATTCAGTCCTTATCAGACCCATCATTAAGTATAATATCTCTTCGGCATATACCTGACCAGATATATGCTACAACTGGAATGCCCACAAGGCTTATATATATGGGTGGACTGAATTTGGTCAGCACTATCCTTGGTCGACATTTGTTTAGCTGGAAAAAGCCTTGACTAACTAAACAAATGATCTTTAGGTGTGCAAGATTACATAATGTTTTGGGGAGGAAATATGCCCTTTCCCTGAGATTGTGTGATCTCTGAATTAGTATATAAAATTAACAGGGGGTGTGTGGGATGCAGGGGGGGCTTGCCCCTGAAAAAACAATGTTTTAAACTATTTTCCTTTTTACAGGTTTTGCACATACCAAGATTGTTGATTGGTATGCGTGTAGTAGTGTATTGGTGTTTGCAAAGTCAGTCTTTCAGTATCAACATTGTAAATGTTGGGATTTAGGTGTTTTAATCATTGTCAGTATGCCTACATATATATGGAGAGAAATAGATACAGAGGGAGAGAGCATTTCTTTCTTTGAATTATGTTTTTATTGAAAGCACTGAAAAGCCAGTTTAATTCATCAAAATTGAGCAGAGTGTGTGAGACTGTAGAACAGCGAGGATTGGGGAATTTGTCCTCTCCCCACTGTAGTGCAATGTCAAAACTGGTATATGTAATTAGCAGGGTATAATGGGCTTGCTGTTTGATTCCTGTTTGTGTTTTTTTTTTATATTTTGCATTTTGATGTTTTAGGATCCATGATTTGAGATTTGATGTATTTTATTCTTTTCAATGGAATGTTATAATTCTCTCTCTCTATAAGGGTCATTTGCATATATCCCATGGGCCTCTGTAATAGGAGGTTTGTGAGGTCACTCTTTGAAAGTTCTAGCTTGTCTGGAGATTTCATTTAGTTTTTTTCTCATAGTTTTTTTAGTGTGACCTTTTAACTCTTTGTTTGTATTTGTTTGAATTTGTTATTTGGGATATTTTGCAAACACCCTAATGAAAATGGACATCAGCTGGGTATAACAACCCTGTGTTTCTTAAGCTTAGTCAAACACTCTGCTTATGCTATGCTGAAGAGGTCATAACAAGGAATATGCATATCTATAGCTAGTGGGGTTTGGCTTTATTGGCCTGAAATTGTCCATTAAAAAGACTTCAAATGTAAAAGTCATGGGCATTCAGAATCGCCATATTGCTGAAACACCTGATGTTCATAAGGGTCATTTGCATATATCCCATGGGCCTCTGTAATAGGAGGTTTGTGAGGTCACTCTTTGAAAGTTCTAGCTTGTCTGGAGATTTCATTTAGTTTTTTTCTCATAGTTTTTTTAGTGTGACCTTTTAACTCTTTGTTTGTATTTGTTTGAATTTGTTATTTGGGATATTTTGCAAACACCCTAATGAAAATGGACATCAGCTGGGTATAACAACCCTGTGTTTCTTAAGCTTAGTCAAACACTCTGTTTATGCTATGCTGAAGAGGTCATAACAAGGCCGAAATATGCATATCCATAGCTAGTGGGGTTTGGCTTTATTGGCCTGAAATTGTCCATTAAAAAGACTTCAAATGTAAAAGTCATGGGCATTCAGAATCGCCATATTGCTGAAACACCTGATGTTCATAAGGGTCATTTGCATATATCCCATGGGCCTCTGTAATAGGAGGTTTGTGAGGTCACTCTTTGAAAGTTCTAGCTTGTCTGGAGATTTCATTTAGTTTTTTTCTCATAGTTTTTTTAGTGTGACCTTTTAACTCTTTGTTTGTATATATATATATATATATATATATATATATATATATATATTTATGTGTGTGTATAGTGTGTGTGTATGGATTTATGACAATGATTGAACTCAAAAGTTCAAAACACAGATAAATGAATTCCCCGCCCGCTAATTATGTATACATACTTCAGGCTCATACTACAATAGGGAAAGGGCAAACTCCTTAATCTTTACTACTCTACAATTTCAAAAAAGCTAGTATTTTTTTAAACAGCTGATTTTTAATAAGTTGTATCAGCTTTCAGTATTCAATGTAAAAAAATGATGAATTGTAGACAATCCGTACATATGTACACACGCCCTTGTGTCCTCGTGTGTGGGTGTGTGTGTGTGTGTGTGTGTGTGTCTATATATATATACATATATATATATATATATATATATATATATATATATATATATATATATATATATATATATATATATATATATATATATATATATATAAATAGATATCTATCTAGCTATCTATATATATATATATATATATATATATATATATATATATATATATATATATATATATAGGTTCACTTTATAATCCTGAAATACTGAATTTCAGAATGTCAAGATTATAAAGCCGTAACCTTACAATCCTGAAACCCCAGAAGTGCGAATTTTAAAATTGCGAACACTACACTAACCATACACCACACACATACACATACACACACCTTCCCCAACACACAAACACACACTACATACAAGCAGGGGGGCAAGCCCGCCTGCACCCCCCACTGTATTCTCTCAACTGCTTCATCTTTCAAACATTTCATCTCAGTTTAAAGTACTCTTAATTCCAACTGAGATTTGAGGTCCTCTGGACTTGATTGCCCTTCGTCTTCCTTCAGCACACACACTACATTCCAGCTGCCTACAAATCTGCCACTATGTCTTCCTTGGACATACTGGAACATGAGATTCCTTAGGCTTTACACTCCATAGTCAGCTGTGACACTAACATTTTAGTGTAATTGTCAATGGAGCTCACATCAGCGTGTTTTCCTGAAGCTAATTTCTAGATGAAAAAATAATAATAATATAAGTGCTGTGTAAAACAAAACCTCTGTATATGTATATATATCTTTTTCTGTGAGGGTACATGTAACTTTGGTGACAGAGCTACCATACTGGACAAATAATTTCAATCCTGGTATTCACATTGCTGCTAGCTAAATGTCATGGTGAGGCAGAACTTGGTTGCAAGACAGATGGAGCTTGAATTCTACCACTGCCATCCAACATAATATCAGATATTTGAGGGACAAGGGTTACAGTTCTCGATCCACTCCGCTGCCCTAAAAGTGTCACAGCACAGTCAGGACTAATGTGTGGATTGTACTCAGTAGAATAATCCGGAATATAGAGTTGTAAATGGGGTGTGGTTGTGGCCTGTCTCTCTATGTGTATATGTATCTGTCTACCTATCTCTCTCTATATCTATCTCTTCTCAGCCCAGAAGAGTAAAAACAATATATAAGTGAAAAATATTTTACTATGTACAGTATATTTTAACATGTCATTTGTCAGAGTAGAGTTAATAAAGTCAATGTACCTACCTATAAATTTGTCTGTAAAAATTTAAAGACATTTTAATATCATAATGAGTAAACAAAACACAGGGGCATAAAGGCTTTATACAATATTTACATCTGAAAAAGAAAAACAAAATGTGGCAATATTTTTTGTTGTAGATAAAAGCAAACATGTCCTTTATGGTCAGGAGTGTAGACGTATGAGAAGAAAAGGGGATCATAAGTAAGTAAAAAGAGTTAGTATAATGATCTTTAATGTGAGAAACTTCATACAGATAAAAAAACGAGGACAGCAATTAATTCTGAAAGACATCACATGATGAAGTCTGTGGGTATGCACTTACAGTGAGCTATGAAATGGATTTGAAATTTAGTGTAAGAGGTCAGGTTCTTAAAGGGAGGGAAGTAATACCCATACTTTTGGTAATACAATAGATAAACTGTAGTAGCTGGGGTGGGTGTTGGCTAACGTTAATAATCCCAGAAGATTAAATAGCTGAGCTCCTGGCAAGAGGGCAAGTCTTTATTTGACCCATTACCATTTTCCTTTGTTGACTATTTGATGATGATGCACTTGCCTTTGAGAGATGGTGATGAACCAACAAATCATTCTGAAAATACTCTGCATCATTTTTTTTTGTTTTTTGCCAGGGACCAGCCTCCCCTGTACCCCCACACACTCTGTTAATTATACATACTAACTCCGAAATTGCACAAATGTAGGGAAAGGGCAAAATTCTCAACCCCTTTATTTGTGCAATATTGCACACTTCTCGATCAGCTACCTAGTCTACTAGGCAGTTGTCAGCCTAACATTCATTCAACCAGGTCACTTGCAACCACATCTGTCTATATAGACAGATAGATAGCTATTGCTATAGATACAGATAGATAGATATAAATATATATGGGTTGTAGGTAACCCATTGAAATTCCAAAAAACGAAGGTGAGAAAACTAGTACCAAGAACAAGTAAATCCACGACAAAAACGGCTGCCAAATAATCCTCCACTTTATTTTCAACACGAAACACCACAAAAATGAAGCAACTAGCATCAAAAGTGTTTTAAGGATTAGACGAGCCAGGTTATAAGACATGATTATCACTAAAACACATTTTTAATATTTTTAATAATACTTATAATATTATTAACAATAATATTTTTAATATTTTAAATTGATTCATCTTGGTTAGTCAGTTAACTAATTTAATTAATTTAATAATTTAATTATCCCAAGTTGCATTTTTAATATGTTATTTTAATATGTCATTTTATAGAAGGTTCAACAATAATATGTGCAGAATGATTTTTTTGTAAAATTTGATGTCAATTGGTTCAATACAATTTTATATGGTTGTTTTTAAAGTTATTGCTGCTATTAGTGTTTTGGATCGGCTTTTAAACAACAACACATGTTATACTGTCTAGAGCACAAATGTAGGAGATGCATTTGAGTACTACAACGGTATGTCTTATGCACACATTTTTAAATAATTGTGTTCTATTTAAATAATTGTGTTCTATTTCATTCATCTTCAATGACTTGGACTTTACTGATAAAATGCATTTCAAGTATTTTAATTCTTAAAAAGAATGGAATTACAGCAATGAGATTTGTAGCACAAACTGTTAATAAGAGCACTAGCACTTTAAAACCCAAATGTGGGTTAATGAATTGCAATAATGGTTTTATATCTTAATTGTATAATTTAGTTTTTAATGGACAACAGTATTTAAATGGTGGCACATCCCGTAGGACTTTGTCTTGATAAAGCCTGATATTGATCAGGCGAAAGCGCTTGATTTTATGATTTTACAAATTTTTGTGGTGTTTCGTGTTGAAAATAAAGTGGAGGATTATTTGGCAGCCGTTTTTGTCGTGGATTTACTAACCCATTGAAATTCACTTTCCTCAAACTCCATTTTTTTAGGAAAAGTAGAATAAAAAATATGGAACTCCAAAAACATTTTTTTTGCAGGATGATAAGCCCCTCTACAACCCCCACATGGGGTACTATACTGGGGAAAGGATAAAAGAACCTTACCCAGGTATACTACAAACTCACAGAAAACAGCTGACTTAATGCACTCTCCCTTCAATGTGCATGCAGTTCGATCACTTGGATTCATATAACATACACCTGATAAAAGTGCATTTTACCTACAACACAGGAAACCATATAGATGCACACACATACACAATCACACACACACACACACACACACACACACACACACACACACACACACACACACACACACACACACACATATGTATATATGTATGTATTTATGTATGTGTGTGTGTGTGTGTGTGTGTGTGTGTGTGTATATATATATATATATATATATATATATATATATATATGTATATATATATAAAGGTCCAGCATAAATATTTTCCTCCAGAATACTTTCAAAAAAGTAAGTCCATAGGGCAATCCAAATAATTCAAGTTTAATGTCACACTGATGATGCCAGGGGGTGAAACCGGTCTGTTGAGTCACTTGTTCCTGTGTGGAATATCCTGTTCCTGATGCTGTTGTATGGCAGCTAACTGCTGTATGTGCTGTTGCTTCCATTAAACCTGAACTATTTGGATTGCCATATGGACTGACTTTTTTGAAAGTATTCTGGAGGAAAATATTTATAATGGACCTTTGGTGGTGTGTATTTGTTTTGGTCTGTGCATTGTTTGACTGCGAGCTAGTTCCCCTTTACAAGATCGAATGGATGGAAGCTCGAAATTCATAGTCTTGAGACCAGAATCTCGAACTTCCATTCTCTCAAAATTGTGAATGGGAGCCTTAGGTTTAAAAAAATAAAAAGTTAACTTACCTTATTGCAGGGGGCCAGGTCCCTTGTACCCTAGCAGTTTAAATGTGAATGTTCTGTGACCGCACTATAGCAATAGCAGAGGAATGGAAAATCTTCCGTTTTGCGCTTACGCGGAATGGGAGATTTCCAGTTCCTTCACTATAGTGCAATCTCGGAGTAGGTATAGTTAAGTAGGGGGTGTGTGGGGATGCAGGGGGGCAAAGCCCCCCTGTGAAAACATTTGAAAGGTGTGTTTTTTTTTTTTTTGTCCCTTTCATATGTTCGAGTTTCTCTAAATTCAAGATTCTAGTTTCGAGTTTATGACTTTCGAGTTTAGAGAAATTCGATCATATGAACGGAAACTATATATATATATATATATATATATATATATATATATATATATATATATATATATAAATATACGCACACACACACATCCTCCTCACCTATACAGTTCAAAAGACTCCTAAAAACCCACCTTAAAAACTCCTGGTTATGCACCTCTCATATCCCAGGTTAGACTCCTACCACCCCCTTACATCCCTCACTTCTACTCTAGAACTTTTCCTAAAACATTAATGCCTATATCCAAACTCCATCCATTCTATTACTTATATTTCATCTTCTCTATTCTCACTTACTTAAAAAAACTCTAAAATGAACTAAGTATAACCCCATCAGAAAGTATTTCATTTATATGACTTTCTTTGTTGCATATAGTTATAGAAAAATGTCTTACTCAATCTCTTGCTTACCTAATTATTAACTAAAACTAATTCTTTGTTTATATTAGAATAGTATCAACTCAATGTTTTTTTTCTAATATGCTATGATGTAAATATACATTGTACTGTCTATGCTATATTGTATTGTATGATTTTGAGGAGCTTTTCTCCCCGGACCTCCACTGAAAAAGGACACATGTCCAGATGGACTTTCCCGGTAAACAAATGTAAAATAAATAAATAAATATATATATATATATATATATATATATATATATATATATATATATATACGAGTGTGTGTGTGTTTGTGTGTGATATATATATATATATATATATATATATATATATATATATATATATATATATGGTAAAAAGTTCACACAGACAAACCATTCAGTAAAAACTACCAAAACTTAATCAAGCTAGAGTTTTTTTCAATGTGATCCTTTAAACCTTCTACAATGAAGGCCCATGGGATATATGCAAATGACTCCTTAATGACATCAAATGTTTCTGTGAGTGGCTTCTGAATATCCATGACTTTTTCAGTTTTTAAATATCTGTGGTTACATTCAGGCCAATAAGTTCAACCCCCACTCAATGTGGAAATGCACGTTTCAGCCTTTTTAATTAAAAACTGAAAAAGTCATGGATATTCAGAAGCCACTCACAGAAACATTTGATGCTTGATTAATTTTGTATGTCTTATTGTTCAGAAATGTAGAATGATGCAAAATCAGTCCTTTTATCAAGGTTTTAATTAAATTATATCAATATTTAAAACATTATTTGGGTTTGAGCCTTTGTCTCACTCACAAATGGTAAACAAATTAGATCATCAATGCTCATAGGTAAACACTGTGCTATCAGCCTGCAGATTGTTTCAAGTCTAGGCAACAACCACAGGTTAAAATCCAACACTGTACATTATATTTATGAGGTAAAAAACCTTAACCATTTTGTCAAACCCTCCCCATTGTCTGTTTGACAGTACTTACTAGCCTCTTTAACAGCTTTCAAAGATAGCAAATGAGTTTTCGCATTTTTTTCTTTTCTTTGGTAACCAGTAGTAAATGTAGCAGATAAAGCTCCACACACTACAATAAGTCTTAATCAGGTTTCCGATCATAATCGTATTATTATGTATTCCTGACACGGATGCCAAGATTTACCTCGTGTTTTTCTCTAGAGGTGAAGACTTCGGCATCTATGTCTCAAAGACATGATAATGAAGTAGCAATTGGAGACCCAATCATAATCTTCTCGGCGCAAACTTTTAATTTTCAAAAATAAAATAAAAAATTGTTTTTTGTATGGGAGAAAGTCCCCTGCCAGTTATATATACTAACTTCAAGATTGTACAACCATGGGCAAATTTACCAACCCCTGTGTTTGTGCGATCTCACATACCTGTGGGTCATCTGCCTAGCTGACCATTTGCAGTTATCAAGGCAGCTGTTAACCTAAGACATAGTCGATTTCAGCACTATAGAACCCAGGAAGGAAACACAGCAGTCCACAACCAAATAATGAAAACCATTTCTTTAATATATAAAACACATAAACACTTAACTTGAATCACCTCGTTTTCATCCTCAATGCAAAGACTTCATCAGATGCAATGTATCCCATACTACCTTTCTTTTTTAATCCCATCAGTTATCTAATTAAAACCATTTCAAACATCAATTTGTCCTTAAACTACTAAAAATAATAAGTAAAAGCATACTTTAATAAATGGGATATATTGATAAAAGAAAGGTAGTATGGGATACATTGCATCTGATGAAGTCTTTGTATTGAGGACGAAAATGCGGTGATTTAAGTTAAGTATTTATGTGTTTTACATATTAAAGACGTATTTTTCATCATTTGGTTGTGGACTGCTGTTTCTCCTTCCTAGGTGCTATTTTGGACTTTGGTTACTGGTATTCATATTTTGGCAGCTTTTCCATTTCATTTTTTGATTTCGGCACTGTGTGTGTGATTCTACATATCTATGCACTTAAATATCGACAGCCTAAATATCTAAACAGTTAAAAATATCTAAACACTAAATGCTGACAAAGTTGAAGTTATACCAGGAAAAGTTATATGCCCTTCCTCCACTGTTATGCAACCTTAGATTTAGTATATATGATCAGTAGGATGTGGGGGGATATGGGGGGGTTTCCCCCTACAAAAGCATTGGTTTTGGATGTGGTTATGTATTGCTGATATTTAGTGCTTAGAAAGTTTTAGCTGTCAATATTTAAGAGTTTAGATGTTTCGTGTTAGTTTTTAAGATGTCAATATTTAAGTGTTGAGATATTTAGAAGTACTCCCACAAACACACACACATATAGATATATATACATATATAGAAAGAGAGAGAGAGAAAGAGAGAGCAAGAAAGAGAGGGGGAGGGAGATAAATGCATAGATAACATAGATACATCATATTGCAGTATATACGGTAGTTTTTGACAAAGAGAACAGTCCCTGTAGCCAGCTTCCTGACTTAAAAATCATATCTATTGAACAAATAAACAAATTTGAGGAAAGAATTACAATTTGTATTAAAAAACTAACTTGAAATTCATCATAAATAATTTAACCTTTAGTCAGACTTTCTCATTCTTAGCAAAATTTTAAACTTGGACACAATCCCCCAGATTCACTATCCTCCCATGCAGGACTAGCTTAGTCCTGCACAAAAGCGGCCGTTTAGGAGCAGGATGGCAGTGCGCCATGCATATTAATGAAGGTGTGCTGCCTGAGCTCCTAATCTTACATGGATCATGTAATAGTGCAAAGGGCTTGTCTGAGAGTAGAGCTCAGAGAATATACATGCCCCTGCAATGAAAAACAGCAAACAAGTCAGAAAAGAATGAAGAAGACCACTCATAGGTGTACGCATACCCCCAGCATCATCTCCCCATGTGTACAAGAGCAATAGTTAAAACAACAAATATAAAGTTTTTTTTTATGAAACAGATTAAATTTAACCATAGGTGTATGGATTTGCCCATCGCTTAGCTATGGTTAATGCAGTCTAAATGTCAGAAGAGGGTAAAAAGCAAAATAAATGCAAATGAAGCAGTACAGTAGTAGTGTGGTGGGCAGAGCATTCGCCTTACGAGCAGTCATTCCTGGTTCGAGTCCCACTGCAGTACAGTCCATTTTCCATGTCAAATCATTTTATGACCAATATTTTTAGTTGCATATATTTGTGAACTGGAGTACTGTATTAAATGCAGATGTGAGGTGTCAGTGTCATCACATTGCAAAGTCCAGAGATAATACATGTGCCCCTTACAGTATATGTACACAGGAATCAGGGTTACAAATGGAAGGTAAAATGTGTAATGAATGATAACTCTATACAGCTTCCAAATCCCCCACCTTCCCAAGAACCATTAGACATTACTTTCTAAATTACTGCAGTGGTAAGTGGGAGTAAGCACTAGTAAGCAAGTGTAAGCACTATTAAGCAGTAGTAAGTGGGAGTAAGAATATGTAAACACTAGTAAGCAGGTTTAAGCCCGTTTACGTGGGGGTAAGCAATGCGCGCACAGGTTAAGCAATATTGAAGCTAACTCTCTGTAAGCATAATTAACCAGAAGTTAGCCTTGCTTACCCTCACGCAAACCCGTGCAAACCTGCTTACAAGTGCTTAATCACTTTGTATCCGACAGCCGCTGTTCTGCCCAGCAACAAAATAAACAACTTTTACAGGTCATGAACCCAGTACCCTATACACTATAGTCACAGTAGTTAACCACTAAGCCATGACAGCTGTACATAAGATTGAGGTATCACCAAACAAATCCTCACTATAGGAAAATAAACTGAACATGTGAAAGGAATTTGTATACAGTCATATGTTCTATAACTACTATATAACATAAATATGTGAACTAGAGTACTGAAGTAAGCCCAGATGTGAGGTGTAATTGTAATGAAGTGGAAGTCCCCTATTAAATACAAGGCCCCTATACAGTGTACATACACATGAATCATGGATACCAGACATATATATAACATGCAATGGATAATAAATCAATGCCAAAGAGCAAATATAATGCAAAGTAAATATTAAGCAATGCTAAGCATTGCACAATCCAGCTTAATAGGTGTAAGCAATATGTAGGCCAGCTAACTCAATTTGCCCAGTGGTATACCCCTTTAAACAATGTCAACCTTAGGTAAGCAGGTTTGCCATAGCTTAGCCTTTTCAAAACCATCCAATCACAGCAAAGTGCAGGAAATTGGCCCTATTTAAACCAAACAGGCGGGAACAGATCTCATAATTGGTTTTAGCTTCCACTTGCAGGCACCATGTCTGGAATGAGAGAGAGAGTGCACTTTCAGGTGCAGTGCTTGGGATTCCAGGAATCCAGAGTCATGGCAGGACTCCTTGTCAAAGACCATGATCAAAGACTGCTGTAGGGCCAGTACCAGAGTTCCCAATATAAAGAGGGAGCTTGGGACCATCTCGCCCATGACCTCAGCAGTGCCACTGGCATACCCCAAACTGGTGAGCAGGTCAGGCATCACTATGCCACCTGAAGCGGTGAAAGGGGGATCTCTTTGATCAGTGGATCCAAGAGACTAGAAGGACAGGGCAGGTCCCAGTAGTGTGTAAGTATC
Source organism: Protopterus annectens (assembly GCF_019279795.1). Taxonomy (NCBI): domain Eukaryota; kingdom Metazoa; phylum Chordata; order Ceratodontiformes; family Protopteridae; genus Protopterus; species Protopterus annectens. Next base: position 213,754,447 of record NC_056734.1, read on the forward strand.
ACTCCACCACCTGTTTAATAATTGCCAGGTCAGGTATATTATGGATAGGTATGGCTAAATATTCCTCTTTTGTCCTTCACAGCAGCAAGCGAGCGGGCTGTGAACCAGGAGGCCCATGGCTGTCACTTGGAGAGGTTGCAATGCGAGGCAGGTTAGTAATACTCTTGCATATTCTGTCATAGGAAATAAATCTAACTGTATTAGTAAGTCAATTGCCTGTATAAAATCTGTTTGTTTAAGGCAAGTACTGCATACACCAGAGAATATAGCAGGAAGAGTCTCATATAGGTTGTGTATAAATAAAAGCATAATAGCCAGACAATGAAGGTCTAACTGCTGTACTGCATGTGTTTACTCAAGGTATCATATGGTAATGTAGATTTGCAATCACTTAATAGTACTGTTGTACTAAGCACTGTTACGCACACTGTGCAACATAAATTAAAAATGTGCAGGAATGTCTGTATATGACTTGTGTAGTCCCTAGAGGTCAGCTACTACAACTGAGAGAGACATAGACAGAAAACAGTGAAAAGACAGACAACAAAATCCAAACAGCACACACAACTGAGATGTGAACTGTTGTAATTTTAGCATACACAGCCATGGTTCACATTCTGGGAGTGGTAGTAGTCTGCATACAGAATCATACCACACAACTATACAGATATGCCCAGAATGTCCAGTATATTGGCCAATATCTGCTGCCTGTCACCCTGTCCCCCTGAGAAATCAGTGGGGTGATCCCAGATGTTTAGGCAGCAGACAGGAAATACAACTGATTGTCACACATCTATAAAAACAAACCTGTCACACTAGCAACTCCCCAAAATGTTATGAGAGTATTAGGCCAAGAATGTCCCATCTACACCCCCATGTTGTCAAGCTGTGACCAGAGTGTGTACAGTAACAGAGTGAGATGTAAGTGCATAATACTAATGTGAAATCTGGTACTTTATATGGCAACATACAGGTAGTGCTAACAAACATTGCTCCAATAGGTCCATCAGATACGAACACTGTGCCTAGAAATAAAAGCTTGATACCCTGTACTGGTACTGTTTACTCTGGTATTGTATGGCATTGTGAGTGTTGCAGTTGCTCTGAATAATAAGTTATCACTGATCACTGTCACCCATACTATGCTACATAATATAACTGTCTAGGAAATCCTGTATAAGAGTGTTGTAAGTCACTAAAGGTTGAAGAGGGCAATAGTCTACATATGTCCTGGTTCACCTGCATGTGGTGAGGACATGGCCAGAGTCTGTGTAAAATGAGATGGACAGGTATGTGCATAACAACAACCTGGAATCTGGGAGTATGTGTAGAAACAGTTAGTTAATGTTAACAAACAATTCCTCCACAGGTATACCGGTAAGAGGTTTATACTGCAGGTAAAACCAGTCCATGTATATAGTTGTTGACAGCCATATCACTGTCCAAATGAAGGCAATAAGGTAGTGTAGTAATACTTGTAAGGTACAGATAACAGCACTGACTAGGAAAGTAATGCGAACTACATAATATACTAGTTGTTAATTGACATCTCCCCCCCCCCACCATATCTCTAGCAATACACTAAACACCCATCTCATTCGGTACATGATGACTCCACTGTAATGTTGGGACATATGCCCTATTCTTTGATAATTATTTAAATCTGTTTCTATGCATGTGCTATGTTGAAATACTCCAACATTGGTGGAATGGTGCCATCAATGTACCTGCATGCTGTTGTTATTACCACTGTGGTCCCATATATGCATGTGTTCTGTTTGCTATGCAACTGTTCCATATCTGGTGTCTGGTTAATGGGAATATCTATGCATGCTGTTATACCTAATCCTGGAATGTGCTGACTATTACTAACCTACATATGTTGATAAACCATAAACACCATAGCATGTATGGGAATGCGGGTCCCAGCGGACCCATCTGACCCACCATAGCTAGCCATGGCACCAGGCACCAGCACATCTGGGGCCCGACCCGGGACCTCCTCATCTGTTGGTCCTGCATCACCTTCGGGTGGAACCACCACAGGGGATGGGGCTCACCCCCCCGGGAGCAAGCGCAGACAGAAACCTGTCACCTGTCACCAAGTCCAGGTCATGGTGCATAGCGAGCTCTGCAGGGAGGTCGGAGATCTATGCCAGCTCGAGGGCCACGTGTCATGACTAGAGGGGTGGACTGGCTCTCCGACTCAGTCACCAGCACAGCCACCTTCGGGGCTGTGAAGGTGCAGTGGTGACTGCCCATGGGTGGGGACCTCAGTCCCACTGTTTCCACTAGGGGGCTCATGGGCTTCCGATTTCCCAACACCCCTCACCATCAAGGTGTGTACCCCCACGTGTCATATACCACCCCTGTATGTGTCTTGTTTGTCTTGTCTATTAACCTACCCAACCTACCTCTCCAAATATACCTACTATCCCTCCCCAACATCCCACTCTCACCTGAAAAAAGGGCAATCTGTTCCCAAATAAAAATATCACCCCATACATAGCTGCCCATTTCGCACACGTGTCCACTGGACACATGTAATCTGGTCTAATTGCATCACAACATATTACTGTTGTCCTCACCCCTCTCTCAGGGGTTTGAGTGCCAAAAGCTACCTCCAAATTCAGTGTATATGCACAGCTGTTGCTGTAGAAGAAATGGGCAGCTATGGACCTTCCCTACACCCTCCAGCACATCCCTAGCTATTTTTCCTTTTGTCTTTCCCTCTATGTGCCCTTTTCCACCACTTTCCAATCAACCCTTTTTTCTTTTCTTTTAAAGAAATTAGCGCGGGAGTAAGCACTTTTAAGCAGCAGTGAATGGGTTTAAGCTTGTTTGCACGGGGGTAAGCAATGCCTACACAGGTTAAGCAATTTAGAAGCTAAATGAGTATAAGAAACTGTCACCGGAAGTTAGCAGTGCTTACCTCCGCACAAACCCGCTTACAGACACTTAAAAGTGCCTTAATCACTCTGTTTTCAATGGCCCTTGTTCTGCCCAGCAACAAAATAAACAGCTTCTGCAAGGCTCAAACCCTGCACACCATAGCCAAAATGCTTTACCACTAAGCCATGTCAGATACACATAACCCTGCTGTTTTCACAAAAACATCATCCAGCTCAGTCATTCAGCAGTACAGGAAATGTATTTAAACATGTATGTGTGTGTATATATATTTATATCTAAATAGATATAACATATCTATATATGTAGATATAGAGTTATATATAAATATATACATATATATATATATATATATATATATATATATATATATATATATATATATATAAATATATACATATATACATACATATGCATACATCTATAGATATATATATCTGCATCTATATGTATATGTATATATATATATATATATATATATATATATATATATATATATATATATATATATACACAGCAATATATCTATGCAAGCATAAATATATATCTACATAGGTATATAAAGACATATATCTATAGATATAAAAGAGAACATAAAAACATGTATGTCCACATGCACCATTAATGGGAGTGAGGGGGCCCAAACAACATACGTCTTGTACGTATAGATACCCCCCCCCCCACAGCCAAACATGTCTGCCCTGCAATACAATATCAACTGTTGCAAATCCCATAACCAGGACCTCACACAGCATGGGCACAAGATGTTAACAGTTCTCCATCCCACCTGCATGATGTCAGGCTGGTATCAGTAAAATACCATGCGGTACAGTCTAGCAACCATAGGGAATGTACAATGTGGAAGCAATCAATATTCCTAAGATACATATACACAGACACATATATGCTGATACACATATATATATATATATATATATATATATATATATATATATATATATATATATATATATATATACATACATACACACACACACACACACACACACACACACATAAATATAGCTATATATGTAATTACACATACACACACAGAGATAAGTATAGGAAGAATCATATGTTGAAGGTGCACACAAATGGAACAGCCACTATGCCTACAGTTGCCACCTTACCAACTGGACACTGTATGAGCCACCCATACAAATGACAATTGTTGCCTGCAACAGATACCCACAGAGAGGTCAAAGGATATAACACCACACACAGGTTTGCATACATGGGAAAGCTTTATCTTTGTACTATTACAGTTGTATATGCCATGTCATATAACTGTTTAGACTCTGACATACATATAAACAGAGTAATGCAACTGTGAAACAGTTATATTAATACAGTAGTCTGGAAAGGTTTACATATGTTGCTATTCAGGCCAAGGCCTTCAAGTAGTACAATAGTAAAGACAGACTGGGCCACAGGATAACAGTCAATCAACGGTAAATAATGCTGATGTATAGTCCAGTGGCCTCTATCTACACTCTGAACACAATCCCTAGGGGGTAAAGACCTCAGCTGACACAATGGGATGTATCTGTTACATAACACGGCATAACTGACACAATCACACTGACAAACAGAACAGTCTGTATGGCAGGAAACAGTAGGCCTGCATCTAACCAAGGTGAATTGTATGGGAATGTACATCCAGATACGTTAAGACAGCTTACCCCTGATACCCCCACATGTTGTAACAGCCTAGGTTAGTTATGGAGCACCTCCCCCCATAGACTGAATAATACAGGGCCATATACCATTGTTACATACACTGGCCTCTGGAGTGCATAAGGCCACACATGTATTGTGTAGGTGAAGCCCACACATATATGGACCCAACCCCACAATATGTGTGGGGGCCACAACAGCAGTGCACTGATGGCAGGAATGGCAGCATGACATACTCACAGCCCACTACATAACAACCCCTGACAGCATGTCATATATACAAAGCCTGGTATGTAGGTGGAGTACAGAGGCTGGAACACAGGCCCATATGTGAAATACTGTTGTCATACACTAAGCAAGTTCCTGGCATTACAGGATAGTCTGCAACATACCCTAAGTCAGGAATATGAAGTTAGAAACAGACAGGGATGTAGCCATGTACTGATAGCACTCAACATACACACTGCCAGTGATATATCTGACACAAGACCTGTGTGGTGGACAGACAAAACATAATAGGCACACCTCTGTCCATCAAGTGGATAGGCTCACAGTTGAGAGCTATGTAGACAGACTGCATTCCAAGTTAAACTAGTATGTACACACAAACCCTGTAACACTGCTACTATACAATGCATACAAGAATACTCACACACTGTCTGTAGTTCTAGAACCTCCTACAAATAAGTAGATGGGCTGAGTGCTACCTGCTGTCTGTAACACTGGAGAGAGAGAGAGAGAGAGAGAGAGAGAGAGAGAGAAATAAATAAACATCCAGCACGCTATCCAGAAGAGACATAATTCCCACAACAGGTATGTGAAGTATATATGCATGTAATTGACTGTAGTACTTGGTCCATAATAATGGGATAGATGAATGATGTGGAATGATTTATATGTGCCATCAGGTGTTGTTGTTGCAATGATGTTCAGCTGAACAACTGCTAAGGATAGTCTGTACCTGTGGGTAGTGGGCCATACCCGTCAACTGTGCAGGGCAGCACTGACTGATAAGATGTAAGCCATCATAGTGTGTCTTGTGTAATGGGAAGTATGCATATTACTGTGGCCAACAGCTGGTGGTGGAAGTAATGCCATAATAATGGACATGTGGGTTCCACAGCTCACCTCTTGCAGGATACTAAGGTTAACCTGTATTGTAGCATGCAGGAATTCCATAGATGTGTAATAGGGTTACCTGCAATCTGCCCCTACATATACCCCCCTAATGTCAGGCAATGTCCATATGTGGCACCTGTCTGTGTTGTAGCAAGGCAGAACAGTGCAGCTGTGAAGGAGGGTGTTGTGAGATTGTGGACCTGATGTCTGAATGCACCCCATATATAGGTATGCATATGTGCGCACACACATATATATATATATATATCTACACAAATATACAGATACCCATGTGTAGACATATATATAAACACATATAGGCATTATATATATATATATATATATATATATATATATATATATATATATACACACACACACACACACACACACACACACACACACACACACACACACACACACACACACACACACACATATATATAGATATATAACTATATGCGCATGTCTACATATATACAAACACACAAGCATATATGTATGTTAATACATGTCCCCTATATGACCACCACAGTACTGCATGCTGTGTATGAGGGAACAGCATGCATAGCAATACACACAGATATCTAGAGCTGTCAGTGTGTGCAACATGGATGGGTATGTCACATGTGAATCCCCTTGTTGGGACCACATTGCCCTTGTCTGTGAAGTATGGAATGGGAATACGGGGAAGTATGGCAGGTATAGTTGTGGAGGTGGACAGGATTGGTAGATATAGAGGACAGCCTACAGGGTTGGTATGTGACACATGTGGTGGGTAAACACCCTGGATGGTGTGTGTAGTCTATGATGTGGAAGCCCCATGGGCCCCAATATGGACACAACAGGAACAAGCTTCCTACCCACTGCTACTCACAACAGCAGTCCACGTCCTGAAGGTGCCTGGCCTGGAGGCTGAGCAGGAGAAGCATGTGGACCCTGTGAATGTGTACTGGGTGCCTCAAGGTGATGTAGCACATCCCACATGTATCTGTGGAGCCCATTATGGAACAGACCCTGGACCTGACCTCAGGGGACAAGATCATGTCTGTGTGTGCCCCTGGTGGGGGACAACATTCCCTGAGTTGGTTCCATGTGAAGCTATTGCTGGACCAGTACATGAGGAGGCCCCAGGGTGGGTCCCCCATGTGATGTGGCCTAGTAACATGAGCAGATGAGTTGGAGAGGTGGTTCTACTGGCCAATAGTACATAAACATGCTATTGTGTCACTGTTATAGAACATATGTGGGTAGTAATAGTCTACACAATCCTGGAACATATCCAACAGCATGCATAGATATCCCCAATAACACAAAATGTCAGATGTGCAGCAACCACATAGCAAGCATACCACAGGCATATATGGAACCATAGTGGCCCTGACAATGGAATGCAGGTGAATAGTCTGTAACAAGTTAGCAATGATAGTGTCCACATAGGGAACATGGCTACAAACACATTGCACAAAGTGTGGTACAGTACAATATCTGCCCCACTGGTAAGTAAGCTGTACCATACCTATTGAGTTGTGCGTACAGTTTGTTGTCACTGATATGGTGGGGGGGTGACAGTGATGTGTATTAAGAAATGTGGTAACCTTGTTGCATGACTTGCTCACACTTGTGTCTATCTTTATGTCTTTCAGGCAAGATGTCACATGGAAGGCTTCCGGCTTACTCAGCAGCTGAGAACGACATTGTGGTAAACCACCTAATCCAGCACTACCCTGTCTTATTTGGCCAGGCCGCTCATGATCAGCAGGAGTGGACCGCCTTGTGAAATGACCTAGTCCACAGGGTCAAAGATGTCAGACTGCACAACTGCAATTATGAGCAGGTCTGGCATCATTGTTCTGACCTGCTTTGCAATGCTCGTCAGTGTGCTACTGCAGTTTGGGGATATCACCTCACAGCAGGGGGGGAGGCCATGCCATCTATCCCCCCCCCCGACATGTGTGGAGGAGCTCCTAGCCAGCTTTGTAGCACCTGCCCATCCACATAGCCAACAACTGCCGGACTCCATTGTGGTGGGTGCTACCCAGACACCGGCTGAGGAGCATGCAGGTAAGGCCACAGGGCACATAAGTATAACACTGTTGCATATACATCTGCATCTGTATGGGTAGATCATGCATATCTGACATGTCATAGATATAGTTTGTTGCTGCATAGTAGTGATAAACAGATGTGCATATGTGGTAGCATTGTGGGCATGTACTGTTGAAGTATTGTAATGCTGCACCCACCTTGTAGCAATGTCACAGGTGTGGCCACTGACTTTGTATCTCTCACCCTATTATGTAGGTCCCTCCGGTATACCACCAAGGCAGCAGCCTGTAGCTGTTGAGTATGGTTTATGTTGATGTCTGCCAATACACCGGGCATGTAATGGCTAGGGTATATTCCATGCACACATCTAACACACCTACCCAGAATGCATGCTGTACATGTGCACGTATTGTTGCTGTTAAATGCATGGTATCACAGTGGTGACCATGATGGGGTATTGGAAGGGTATGTCAGACACCTGCAAAATAACTAACATCCTGTCATTGCAGAATGTGTCCACAGGGAGTAATATAATGGTGGGAGACATGGCCTACAGTAGGGACATGTTTGAAACATCACCTGTAAACAGTGCAACCCCAGTGTATATAAATGTAGGACAATGGCAACTGTTGCAGAGTTACACTATGGCATAACGTATTACTGTGGTCTACATTATCAGCTGATACTAGGCTGTAACATGTGGTGTTCAGTGTATGGGATACTGCAAAGTGACACACATGTGTAGGCCTTACTTGTCAAGCATCTGCAAAAAGGCTGAAGGTGGGGGGTGTCAGCATGACACACCAGTGCACTGCAGCAGGAATCCTAAGGATGCTAAGAATGGCTGTATCTGCACACAGTCAGGTTCAGGAACTGTGGCAGACATAACCCTACCCCCACAGCAATAGTGATGGCAGTGTGTGAACATCAAGAGATGTGCACATGAGTAGATCTTGCAGTCATGCAGACTGGGGGACATGTGTAGGGCAGACCAAACATACACTGGCAAATGCAGATGGCCCATGCTAGTATACCTCTGCCAGGAGTAGTGACTGCTGTAGTACACATAACAATAGGTGCAACTAACCATCATGATAAGGGTGTCCACACATATGCCCACACAGAGTGTATGCATCGTGGTCAGCATCCACACACCTATCACATTCCGTAGACACTGGACGTGAAAGTACAGGACATATGTCACATATCGGGCTCGTGTACTGTTAATATATGTGGTGATGTGGTCCCATGGCAGATCAAAGAAGGGTGCAGCATATCAGTAAGAGTGTGTACACTCCCCATAGCCATGGTATGCTCTGACGGTTGTCATTGTAATAGTATAGGATCGGTCATACATGGTCCGCTGATGTTGAGAGCTGTAAATCAGACATCAGGCATTCACAAATGACATCTGTCCACATATCATCCCAGGTATGTGTTACTGAAGAACATAGGGGCTGTGAGCATTAAAGCTGACAAAACTGACACACTACTACACATTCAGCAATGGGTTGTACACCTGTGAGGTGTGGTGCACAGTACATGGCAGGGTGCAAAACAGGTGCGCAGCAATACTGTGTACATGGGTGCAGTGGTATTCAGGGGAAGGGGCATCACCTAGTAGCACATCACATGCATCACACACATGTATACTGTTGCTAGCATGGATTGACTATAGGTGAACTGCATGCTGTTGTGTACCATATGTTATGCATGTTGACAGATGGGTGATAGGAGGGCTGTGTGTACTATCATTGTGCAACCTCACCTGCATGTGTGTGTATGTGTGTGTGTGCATCCTGATGGGTGGTTAGTTTGTCTGTAGGGTCACTCTGGTGAAGTGGAGGGAGGTTGATGCATGTAGGATGTGTGTGTGCACGTGTGTTTGTTTGTGTAGGTGTCCATGTATGCACGTGTGATTGTGGGGTTGTTCATACAGCAGTACCTCTCTTTGGGATCGTGTAGTACATGGACATGGACTGTCACATGACACACCAGGAATACTTGTCATGTATGTGACCACAGGACATCTGATAGTATAATAAGGTCTGTAGCATGGAACAGTTACTCAGAGGGAAGGTAGACACCAGGTATATCCTTAATATCGCATTCAGAAGAGAGGTGACTGACAGCCCACATATGCAACACTACAGATGCATTGGGGAATTACTAGTCAACACCAGGGAGTGTATCCATATATTACAGTTGTCACATGATAGGCTGATTGAGCAGCATATCTGGCATGTACTGAGCAATACATACACATGACACTCCAGTGCGTGATATTATAGAGTGAACATAGTAGCCCCCACATATAGGGGCCATGCTCATGATGTCCGGACATACACAGGGTGAACACTGAATGACAGCAGTGAGTCCATGTGAAACCACAGAACTCAGGTCAGGCAGGTAATGGAGTAACAGGTCTTGTGTTGTGATCACTTGTCTAGGCATTTCGAGGACTGATACGTTAATGAGTGGTATCAATGAATGCATGTTGCCAAGTGTGATGCAGGATGAGGAATGCATAAGAATATACTTGGGACTGTCTGCAAAGTCATGGACAGGTAGGTATTAAGGTGGTGTGTGTGTGTGTGTGTGTGTGTGTGTGTGTGTGTGTGTGTGTGTGTGTGTGTGTGTGTGTGTGTGTGTGTGTGTGTGTGTGCATGTGTGTGTACTGTTATGCAATGCTGTACAGGTCTTAAAGTGTGTTTATTGTTTTCTCCCACAGGTGGCAAGGTGGGTCAGGGTCCCTCCTGCATGGAATCTGATGTTGGTGTCCATACAGACACTGAAGATGATGATAGTACTGTTGAGGCACAGGTGGGTTTGTCAGGCGATGAAACAACACCATCATTTGACATCCCCCTTTTACCACCCCAACCCCACACACAGTTTCAATGCCTATACCTACCCCATCACCAGTGGCCATAGTGGAGAGACAGCTGGTGTTTGGTGGCAGTGCACAGGAATGTGTGGTAACTATGCCTACACTGTCTGGTCACAACAGGCATAGCCGGATGTCTGGAAGGGCACCACATAGGCAGATGTCCCAGGGTGCTTGTGGTAGGGCCACTGGTCATCATGCCCCTGGCAGATGTGGCACAGCTGGTACCAGCAGGCACATGTTTCAGGCTGTCATGGTGGCGCAGGCATGTATGGAACATTACACCAGACAAGGCCTGAGGCTGCAAAGGGCTGTTCTCACATCTGTAAGTGACAACTTCTGTGAACTGTCTAGTGTCATCTGTGAGTTTACTGAGCTCATGGACAGATGGTCTGGTGAGATGAAGGCCCTCATTGAATGTGGCTTGTCAGTCCTTGAACATGTGGTGGGAGTGCGGCGTTGTGTACGTGGATGGAGGCCAGCAATGCCAACAGCTGGCAGTCAATGTGGACATGCTAGGGCACCAAGGGGCTCCCATAGTGGCAGTACCAGCCCTGGAACTGCAGGGGGGTGCTGTCCACACCACAGCAGGCCACAAGCATGTGGTCCTGGCCAGTCACAAGAGGGACCTGGCTCCAGCGGACATTTGTCATCATCAGGTGAGAGTAGCACATCGAGGTCTGTACCTGGACATACCCATGGAACCCCTGGCAGGCACAGTTCATGTGTCCATGGCCAGAGGCAGTGAACGGCACACCCTGCCAAGTATGGTCTGCAGCTGTCCATAAATACCTGTGTAGGGCAGCCACGTGGCAGAACTGTGTGCATGCATACCCACACACTATACAAACACACCTAGGGCAACCCTATACCTACACACACCACATCAAAACGCCCAGTTCACCTCATTACACCCCTCACCCACACTCATGGTATCAAATGTATGGCCCACCCCCGACCTCTGGCAAACCAACAACACATCCTGTGCCTATGATGATACCTGTGCCACATCCCTGTCATCCATACCATCAATGCAGGGACAGGCTAATATGGTTCTGATGCACACGGTGACTGTACTACAGTGTACCAAAGTACTGCAGTGTACCATGTTGGCAGGAATAAAGTGCAATACATATATGCCAGGTAGTGTAGCCGTCCAGCAATGATGCATTATAGCTGTTAGTAACACTGGTTGATTGTGGTCTCTATGTTATCCAGTTGTGTTGTAGGTGTACATGTGTCAGCACAAGGATGGTCTTCAGTCATATTCCACAACAGGGTATGGCACTGTGGTGACATCATGGCTGTGACATGTTTGGGGTAAAGTTGAACACATGTCACAGGTTTGTATAACAGTTATTGCCTGTGCCATATGGACAGGTGAACTGCTGGGACGTTTATAATCTGCAACCTGATGTAGACCCATCCACATACATGCACACTCTTATTTGGCAACACTGGGACTAGACCCCTACCTAGGTATGCAGTGATACTGAAGTGTGTGGCTTTTATTGCACACACCACACAGCATTTAGGGTGAGGTATGTTCCAGGTTACATGTTACATGCAGAACATCCACAGACATGTACAGTATGCTAATGGGGGATGTAATGGGTGTGTATGGACAATACATAGTGTGACATACATTCATATACACATTAACAGACACATAACAGGCAGACACACATCCAAGAGACCTGGGCCTATCACTGCTAACTAACTTGACCATGTGTCCAATGTGTTACAGATAGGCTGCACACAGCACATGCATGACTGGGCTGGATTGCGGTATCAGTTACCTGTATGGTTGATGGTGACAGTGGTAACCATAACATGGTACATGGGACATATACTGGGTGTACCTTGGTGTAATGACAGTGTACACGGCACCCACATCCCCCAATGGATATTGCAATCCCTGAAACCCATGATGACACCCTGACATACCCACCATCACAGATTGCCCACGACTGTGATACAACACATCATGTATCCCAACAGTGGTACTACAGGGATATGCATCTAATGCACATGCCACAGGCATAGTAGGGTGTTGCATTGTCATGCCTCACCTATGGGCAGCAACAACACTATCTGTACTACTGTGTGGCAATGGGTATTGTAATAGGAGTATGTGGCCTCAGAATGCTGTACCCTACAAATATACAGACATGCACATATACACACACTTGCCAGAACTCAATGGGTATCCCATGCCTATCAACCCATTTGTACAACACTGTTGTGCTGGTACTGCAAAGCTCATGTAGCCGGTATGGAGAGGAGCTTAACAGGGTACATGTAATGTCCCATAGAGCAGCAGCTACAACTGATTATGGCAATGGGTGTTGCGGTGGTTGTGAAGGCCCTCATGGAATTCCCAAGTACAGGTGTGCTAACACACAGACAATGCTATACTCAGTAATGCACATGTACACGTGTCAGTACTGGGGTGCATCGCTGTAGGTGGTCATATCTGTGTACCTACCTATTGTCCAAGGAGAGATGGGTTGTGTAGGGGATGTGTGTACAGTGGTATCCTGCCACCTGCCATCTGGCAGCAGGCAGTCTATCGACAGACACTACTGTGGTGACCCTTAGAGTGAGAGTGACATGCATCAGCTAATCCTCCAGGTGCCTCCTGCACATGGCCACTGAGGTGATCAAGTTGACATGTATGCAACATGGATTACAACACATGGTTAGTGTCTGTGATGGAGACCTGTACCCAAGCATGTTCTGTTGACTGCGATAGTGTAGTGGAGGTAGCCATGGCATGTGGTGCATACAGGGTGTTATCTCCTATATGTGCCAGTTCTTACACAGCTGGGCAGACATGTCAGTGTCAATCAAGCTTAGGTTGCCTGTACATATCCCAGCTGGATACCTGCCATCTGCACATCTGTACAGGGACTGGCAGTCATCAGTTTAGCAAGTAGCTATGCAGTAGGATGAATGTGTTGACAGACAGACATTTGACAACAATATGTATGCCATAACAGCATGTCAGATGCCCTCACTAACATGTGCTGTACAGAAGGTAGTCTACAGTTACATTCCACATGTCAGCTCATTATCCAGTAGGGGTTATATACTGTGAAACAGGTCACACACTAGGGATACAACAGGGATGCCTCAGAGTTCAGCTATGTCTGCAGGTGTACCTGTTGTCAGTACTACATTTAGCACTCTACTCTTGCCTGGGTAAGCACTGTCAACAGTAGTACCGCTATGATGCACTACATGCCAGTATGACATCATGTACCCTGGGCTACTACTTCTGTATGTAACACATTCACATGGATAACAGTGCTATACAGGCCTCATATACATCTGTGCCCCAGACATGACACTCACACCCCCTGCTACTGTAATGACAGCACAATAGGTGCATGTATTGTACATGGCATTACATACACTTATTACAGATGTCATTACCCTGCTATGTTATCAGACTGGGTGGTGTGAACTGGTTACCAGGGCTAAGCCATGCTTAGCAGGTGTCAGCATTGCTGCAATATAACAGCTAAGCTGATTTGTGCACTGGTGAGTGACGCCCACACTGTGTAAGCACCTGCACATTTACCAGTAGGTTAGCACCGCTTAGTTTCACGCAAATCCACGCAAACACACTTAAAGCTGTTAACCACTCTGTATCCAACAACCCTTGTTCTGCCCAACAAATGAAGAGCCATTGCAGGTCTTGAACCCAGGACTCAGTACACCATAGTCACAATACTTAACAACTACACCATGACCATTGTGAAGACAGCTGTTGTTTTTCCAATATATCTGTCAATACACATATTTATTAGTATTGAACAATTGCCTTTACATCCACAATTGTGTAGTACTTGTTATTCATATGACTGTTGCATCACATATGTTATACGGTGAGATACATCTGGGAGGGTATACACAACTGTGAGATTTACACATGACAGGAATATGGATATATACATATAATAGTTTGATATATGTCTACATGTACATACACATGTATGTTCATACATATGTCTGTATACACATCTGTATAGTGCAATATATATGGCCATGTGTACATCTCTACATATATACACACACACATACACACACACACACACATATATATATATATATATATATATATATATATAATATATATGCGTGTGTGTGTGTATGTAAATATATGTATATACAGCTATATATGTATGCACATCCTATGTATACAGATATGCCTATTTATGTAGATATATATGTAGATATCTATAACTATATGTGCATACATATCTATTCTGATATACCTATTACTGTCAATATATATGTAGTTATCCATAAGTATATGTGCATGTGCATCTCTATTTGTATATGTGTAGACATGTATTTCTGTGTATATGTATATAACTATGTGTTTATATGTACATATGTACATATACATATCCATCTATGCATGTTGATATGTATATGTGTATATATCTATATAGATATATGGATAATTATATATACATATATGTTCACCATATGTCCAGAACATGGAGTGGAGTCCTACCTCATCCCCAGTAGTCCCAACCTCTTAGTGCAAGGGGATGTCAGGTATGTATTGCAGGTATATAGGTTCATAGGTTCATAGGTTCATACTAGGCTATCTGCCCTAGGGCATTTATAAGCCTAGCCAGAGTGTGCTTGGCTTTCGCCACCCATTTTAAATTAATTTTGCTATGCCTTTTTTTGAGGTTAGTATACTGTGCCTCTGTCTAACAGTGACACAGAAGTGATAGCCGGGGTAAACCTACGATCTCCCATCCACTCATCAAGATTCCTCTTGAAGAGAGTCAATGTGGGACTCTGCCTAACCTGGACTGGGATTTTATTCCAGAGTGAAGGGAGCCTCTGGGTTATGAATCTGTCCCTCCAGCATGTCCTATTTATTTCAGTGCTGAGGTTCAAGTCTCTCGAGCGCGTAGCTCGATGGGATTTGGATTTTCTGAGGTGCAGCATGTCCATTAATTCTGATTTGGACATGGCTTTATACGTCAGGCACAGATCGCCTCTGAACAGGCGGTATGCCACTGAGTAGAGCTGGAGTTTCTTTAACCGGCAGCATATGGCATCTGTTTGAACCCTTTGATCCTCTTGGTGAGGTACTTTTGGGGCTTTCCAGTTGCTGCAGGTGTCTGGTAAGGTACATCCCAAAGGGCATTGTACTCAATTATGGGCCTAATGAGGGATGAGTAAAGAGGCATGATGACCTCCCTGATCTAGATGTGAATCCCTTCATGATTAGGTGGGCTAAATAAAATGTTTTTCTAACCACTTTGGCCATGGTTGTCAAATGAGAGATTGCTATCAACTTGGGTCCCCAGGTCCCTAATGACTTCTTCTGTACTTAATGGATTATCACCTATGTTGTAATTTGTGGGCACTTTGTTTTTGCCAAAGGGGATGACTATACACTTTTTGGCATTTAGCTTGAGGCCATGGCTCTGGCACCAGTTGTCTGTTTCTATGAGGCCCTTTTGGAGGATGCTTGTGTCGGCTGGAGAGTTGATTATGGAGCCCAGTTTGCAGTCATCTGCGAACTTGGTCAGCCACAGTCCTTCCATGTTGGCCTGTACCGAGAAATATATACCAACAAGAGAGGTCCCAGGACTGAGCCTTGTGGGACGCCACTTGTAACTGGTTTGAAGTCTGACATGGCTCCAGCAATTCTAACCATGTGGGTTCTGTCCTTGAGCCAGTTTGCAACCCATCTAGTGACATAGGGGTTTATATTTAAGCTGGTGAGCTTATCTATAATGGGGTATTGTATCGAAGGCTTTTGAGGTCCAGGTAGGCTGTGTGGACCACCTTCCCTCATCAATGGCCTTGGTGACTGTTTCAAAGAAATTGACCAGGTTTAAGAGGCAGGATCTGCCCTTAACAAAGCCAAACTGGGTAGGATCCAGTGTCTGTAGGTCCCCAATATCTTTATTTATGAGGTCCATGATGATCCTTTCCATAGCTTTGCAGACCAAGCTAGTCAGGCTTATGGGGCGATAGTTTCCAGGATCCATTGAGGCACCACCTTTGTGGAGGGACCACTGTTTGTACGGTACATATCCTGTAGTAAGGCTAAGATTGAACAGTAGTTTTATGTTTGGGTTTAGCTCTCCTTGGAGTTCATATAGGACACAGCCTGGGACACCATCTGGTCCCATTGATGCTGTGTTTTTGCTTTGGAGAGGCAGCTCTTACCTGAGCATCTGAGATGTCAGGGGCAGCACTCTGTTGGGATAGATATTTGCCCTTTTGTGGGAGGGGGAGAAGTTTGCACTGAACCTGTCAGCTAGGATGTTGGCAATGTCTGTGGGCTCGGTGTATTTTTGTCATTTTGGACTAATTCTGAGCATATCTGGGAATTCCCACCCAGGTTCCTAACATAACTAAAGAAAGCCTTGTGATTATCCTTAGTGTCCTGTGCAATTTTTCTCGAAGCTGGCCTTAGACGATTTTATGAGTGCCTAGTTTTTGCTAATACTGATCAGAGATGCCTTCCCTTTTTGGGATTTTGCTCTATCATGTAGTAGCTTCCTCCTTCTATTGTATAGTTTGTTTATGGCTGGGGTCCACCAGACAGGACGTCTGCCTTTGGAGGATTGGGTCTTGGTTTTATTTGGGATTGCATGATCCATGCATTCCTGAAGGTGTTCATAGAATGCGTTTATAAAGGATTCTGCGGTCTGGGCCGTATTTTCCACAGGCCTGGGGGCTTTGAAGGATTTCGCCTCAGTTTTGAGGCATGTGAAATTTGCTTTAGAGAAGTTTTTCACTGTGGTTTTCAGGGCAGGGGATGGGGTCGGGATGTGAATATCCAGTGAGATTAGTTTATGGACTGATCTTACCAGTGAGGGATACACTTCTGGTCTGGAGCATAGTGTCCCCATGTTGGTGATGATCAGGTCCAGTATGTTTTCCCCTCTTGTGGGAGTGGTAACAAGTTGTTCCATACCATTTGAGTTTACAAATTCTAGGAACCTTTGGGCTAGGGTATTGGAGCTAGAGTAATGCTCCCAGTCTATATTTGGGTAGTTGAAGTCGCCCAATATAATGGTGTTTGGAGAGACCTTCATATTTTCCAGTATTCTCAGGAAGGCCGAGTGGGATTCCTGTGTTTGGGAGGGTGGTCTGTAGCAAGCTATAAACTGGAAGGCAGTTTTACCCACAGTTAGTTGCACATGGATAGTCTCTGATGCTTCGTGCTGTGCCACCAACCTGGAGGTGTGGGTATCTTTGACGAATATTGATACTCCCCCTCCTTTTGTGGTTCGGTCCAAGTTTTGGGGCCGAAAAGCATGGTATGAGGTATAATCTGGTAGTGCTAGGGTGCTCTCGGGACCCTTGAACCAGGTTTCTGTTACTGCACAGATATCGATGTTCTCCATGCTAAGGAGAGTTTCGAGTGTGTGCATCTTGAGGTTTAGACTTCTGGAGTTGAGTAGCATTACTCTTAGTTTCTAATCCCTTGTGATACCTATGAAGGTGGGTTTGTCTTTTGAGCCTTGCCTAAAAAAGGCACTATGGGGGTAGCAAGAGCCTTTTCCAATATCCAAAAGCCCAGGGGTGACAGGTGCAAGCCGTCCCTAGCGAAGCATCGTGGCTTGTCGAGCATGTCATCCCAGGCTGACAGGCATTGGATCCCCTTTGAATGACACCAACACTTAAGCCAATTGTTGAAATTGATCATCTTGTCTTCATATTGTGGCATCATTCTTGGTGAGGGTAAGATGCTACTCAAGGTCAGGGTCATACCGGCCTGGGCTACATGCTCAGAGAGCTCCTCTATGTCTCTTTTCATGTAGTCCAGGGAGTACGTCTCAGGTCATTCACACCAGCATGGACAATGACTGAGTCATATTTGTACTTGCCTTGGAGTGACCTGAGTGCTTGTGTTATGTGGCAAATCCTAGCACCCGACAGGCAGCTCACCGTGACCTTCTCCTTGTTCAGCCTGGTGAGCGGGACGTCAGTGTGCCTGACGATAGAGTCACCTATTACAAGTGTATCAGGTGTGTTGTTTAGCCTTAAGGGCTGTGACTGTTCGGCACACTGGCTTTGTGAGCTATGTGTTGCATGTGTTTTGTTTTGGGGTTGCTTAGGTGTCTGCTTTGTAGGTCTCTGCTGCTTAGGCAGATTTTTATTTAGAGCATCCGAGAATGTTTTGTGTGTTTATGTGTTTGGTTTGTTGTGGTAAGTCTATGTGAGACTGGAATTGTAGTGAGTGTGGTTTCCTTTTCCTCCTGACTGGTTACGCCGGTACTGAGTTGAGAGCTTAGCCTCCAGTTTGGCTATATGGTTGCATCTCTCACATGTGTTGGAATTTGTTGGGAGGAGGAGAGGGTTGTCTGTGTACATGAGGCAATTGTAACATTGCCTCAAGATTCCCAGATTCACCAGCTGGACCAGAGAGGAGATTGACAACTGACCTTTGGACATGCTAGAATAGTATTGGGAATTCCTTTATAATTGAAAAAAAGGGCCAATGGGGAACAAGGTACTCAAGGGGAGTTTGTGAGGGTGTAGTGCTTTTAATTTTTTAGAGCTGACTTATATAATTGCTTTAGTGAGCAAGTGCCAGGTAACTTAAATGCAATGTGTAGACTATTGTAGACTATTGCTACTGTAATAGGGGTTGTTTTCACAGACATGTTGTGTGTGGGAGGTCACATCTGCTTTAAACATGTGTACCATTGGCTACTGACAGGCATCCTAAGACATCATAGTACAGTACCACTGCTAGCACAGAAATGATCCTGTGGACTACAGCAGAGATATGGCCAATAAATGTGGACAGTCTGACACACTCTTGTCAGTCCAGAGTTATACACAAAACCTCTTAGTGCAAGACCTATGGACCAAGCCTGACAATGTGGATGTTAACAGCCATGTAGATGGGTATATCACGTAAATACTGGTATACATTTGCCCTCATAGGTTATGCATTCACACACCCCTGTCTGTCTTGACACATAATAACTGCTGGTACAGAGGTGACATGGCCACATACTACCCACTAGTTAGTGACATACATCTGTGCAGCATCCCGCTGCTTTGTCTGAAATACATGACTGTTATGGTAGCCTACCAGCAGTACATCTTGCAAGTATCTGGTCATGACATCACACTGGGTAAGTACACTAAGCTGCTAGGCATGTAACAAAGCACTGTGCAGGCTACAGGCAGACTGCCACAACACTGGCCTACATTTCTTATGGGGGAATACATATATACCTGCATATATAGCAGGCTCTACAGGCATGTCACAGCACAGAGTAACAGACACCTGTGTGAAAGTGTATAACCACAACTAATGTGAACACAGCCACAGTCACATATGGTACACTAGCTTAATATTACAGTATATGGACTATCTGATCAACACCATCCTCATTTGTGCCACTCACACACTAACCCTACATATACTACGCCATTACACAGTGTGGTCCAATGC
Organism: Protopterus annectens; assembly: GCF_019279795.1. Lineage (NCBI taxonomy): Eukaryota > Metazoa > Chordata > Ceratodontiformes > Protopteridae > Protopterus > Protopterus annectens. Next base: position 213,774,558 of record NC_056734.1, read on the forward strand.
CTGTCTGTGGTATGGGACATGTGTGTGTTTGGCCCTACAAACATATAAGAGGATAGGGTAACATACACTGGAGAAGCATGTAACATCAGATAGGACAGGACCAAGAACAAGGATATCTACCACAGTCTGTACACAGGCCAAGGTACATATTTACAATACACACACTGTTGACAATCACCATCGGTTCACAGACCTCAGTACTGTACACACAACCACATAATGCCCAGGTTATGTCCTCAAATATAACCCTTACTATACATAACATGTGTAGCAGTCTGACATCTCACTGGCTTGTTATCAGATATGATGTCAATAAATTACTGTGTACAGAACATATGCACCTCTTACTGCATGACATATGTACAAAGGTTGACAGAGTTGTGGTTGGAGGCACAAGCACAGGGCCAATATTGACATGTTGCTGCGATAACCTCATACATTTACTGTTGTAACAGGATTTGTTGTGAAATATGTCCTATGAGAGCTATGAAGTCAGTAACTCTCATGGCTGTCACTGTGTACTGACTGCAATCTTCACACTTTGCTTTTGCAATTCACAGATAGGTGCTCTGTGAGTAACACAAGAAATAAAGGCACCACACACTGCCCAGTCTGCAGATGACCCTACAAATGGGGGTTTCCTCAGAAAATAGCACTATCATGACAGGTATTAAAACATGTAGACCAGCCATATCCACACACACCCTGTTAAACCAACATTATTCCAAATGCAGAATAGCAACACATACATTCTGTTATCATGTCAGGCACATCCCCCTCCTGTGTGTTGGCCTGTTTCCACAGTTATGTTAGAGGTAAATCCCCAATCCATCTGTGATGTTGTTTGCCAAACACCAGATCTAGGTCCTGTTCACAGTGAATGAAAAGGCCCAACGCCAACATGATGTTCTTAGATATTGGAGTGTGTTTCTATGCAAATAGCTATGGGAATGTTACCACAGCTGTTCCACATGCAATCAGCTATAGGAGGGCTGCAATTCATGCAGAGACCATCAGCTGACCATGAGCATCACTTACAAAACATATTGCTGCCTAAGCAAAGCAGGTGTGGTTCTCCACATCCACCAGAGAGGAAGTGAGAGAAGCAGATAGAGACAAAGTAAGTCAGGGATGGGGTGGGAGAGTAAAACCTAAGCATGTTTGTGTCACACACCTACCAGTACAGTGTATCAAACCACTGACTGGCTATGTATTGCTATCACATGTCTATGTAGTTATTGGATGTGCCACATAGCTTACATGTTGAGGAGCTCTCCAAATATATATGTGATGGTGAGTGACATCTGCAACAGTGATATGGTAGCAATATGGTAGGTGTAGTACACGTGCCTGTCTACATGAACAGGTGTCAGTGTCAACACAGTCACACTCTCTCAGGGACTCACACACATTGACACACTTGGCAGGGTCAGGAATACACTTCCGCACTAGTTAGTTTGCCACAATACAGTACTGTGCAGGTATCACATGCAGCACAGGGGTTATCCAGAGGTTATATGGGCAAAGGGTATGTGGAGGTGTCTGACATCAGACAGCATGCTTCAGTATGCCAATGTGGGTTGTAGTGAGTGTGAATGTGGTGAAAAGCATCATACACGACACACACAGACACAGGGTGCCAGTACTGACATGCATGCGTGCCTTGCTTCACGGGTGTGTAGCGGTTGACTGTGCCAGAAGGCTATACAAGGCTCGATGAAGGGTATATCTCAGCATCAGGCCACATGACAATGGTATGCAGTGTGGCTCAGGGGTGTAGTGTCTGGAATGGCCCACACAGGTGGGTATTGTATTCACCATCCAGTCACCTGGGTAACTATTGTGTGTGGCCATTGCTGTTCAATGTTTGCCATGTATGTGTTCTTTACTCCATGACATGGACTCTGTCTGGGATGTGCACATGTCCCACATGCATGTACAGAAACATGTGGAACTGTACCTGGGGTGTCTGGGCCATGTTATGCACACAGATTGTTATAATCAGATGTACCTGTCCTGGCCTCATGTGCTGGGAACAGGTAATGGACAGCAGGTTAACCCTGCACCTACACTGATAGCATGATACAGGTATTCCCTGGTGTCAGTGGCATCTGTCCATACAGGGCGTGTGTATAAGGCATGGTATGTCCTTTGTGGGACACATTTGATGACACCACAGGTGTTGCAGGCATCTTCTGAGGAGCATAGTGAAGGCACACTGTCTGCATATACATGCGTAATGTACTGATGGACAGGGTGTCATGCCCTTTGTAGTCCACTGCAATCACACCATTGTTACTATCTGTGGGCAACATGCGGGGTACTACCAACATAGCCGTTGTTACCTAGGCAAGTGTGTTTGTGTATGAGACATGGGTTGAGAGTGTTCTCTGTGTAATACAAGGGTTGCTAACTTTGTTCACCAGGCCTTGATGCCACATGTAGGGGTATGGATTGCCACCCCAGCAACTCAGCTATTTCACATCTGTTATCCTTGTAAGGTGGACATTGTGACATATAATAGGGCCAACATATAAGAAATTTGCAAAACCTGCTCCACAATGAGTCTAGTTGTTACCCACTGACAGGCACCTCCACATGGGATATGAATGACAAACACAGACACACACGCACACACACACACACACACACACACACACACACACACACACACACACACACACATACACACACACGTGCCATGTCTGGGATTAGAACTACTACCTAACTTGTTTAGTACACTACAGCATTACACAGTTATAGGATGCACCACATAAATGACTGGGCTACACCTTTCCCAAAGGTGTATTTTGCAGTGAATGACATCAGCAGCCTTGTCAAAGTAGGGCATTTGGTTTGTAGTGAGTGTGTCTAGCCTAAAAAGCATTGCTTCCTACACAAAGTAACACACATACAAGCATCCACACTTACCATGTGTGGGAATAGAAACCCTACCAAAGTACTATATCACACTACAGTATTATGCTGTTATAGGACACACCACAGAGATTACTGGGCTACATCTTTCCCAAAAGTGTATTTCACAGTAATTGACATCAGCAGGCTTGCCAGTGTAGGCCATTTGACTTGTAGTGAGTGTGATTACACTTGACATGTGTGGGAATAGAACCCTTACCAAAGTACTGTATCACACTACAGCATTACGTTGCTGTAGGACACACCACAGAGATTACTGGGCTACGTCTTTCCCAAAAGTGTATTTCACAGTGACGGACATCAGCAGGCTTGCCAAAGTAGGCCTAAAATGCATTGCTCCCTACACAGACACACACACACACACACACACACACACACACACACACACAGTTGCAATGTCTGGGATTAGAAGTCCTACCTAACTAGTTTACCACACTGCAGCATTACCCAGTTAAAGAATGCGCCATGGAGATTATTGAGCTACACTTTTCCCAAAGGTGTATTTCACAGTGAATGACATCAACAGCCTTGCCAAAGTAGGGCAATTGATTTGTAGTGAGTGTGTCTAGTCTAAAAAGCATTGTTCTTTACACAAAGTAACACAAACATCCACACTTGCCATGTGTGGGAATAGAACCCCTACCAAAGGTACTATATAATACTACAGCATTACGCTGTTATGGGATGCACCACAGAGATTACTGGGCTACATCTTTCCCAAAGATGAATTTCACAATGAATGACATCAGCAGCCTTGCCAAAGTAGGGCATTTGTATTGTAGTGAGTGTGTCTAGTGTAAAAAGCATTGTTCCCTACACAGACATAGACACACACACACACACACACACACACACACACACACACACACACACACACACACACACACACACACACACACACACACACACACACAGTTGCCATGTCAGGGATTATAACTCCTACCTAACTAGTTTATTATACTACAGCATTATGCAGTTATAGGACGCTCCACGGAGATTACTAGGCTACATTTTTCCAAAATGTGTGTTTCACAGTGAATGACATCAGCAGCCTTGCAAAAGTAGGGCATTTGAATTCTAGTGAGAGTGACTAGCCTAAAAAGTATTGCTCCCTACGCAAACAGTTGCCATGTCTGGGATTAGAACTCCTACATAATTAGCTTATCACACTACAGCATTACTCTGTTATAGGACACGCCACAGAGATTACTGGGCTACACCTTTCCCAAAGGTGTATCTCACAGTGAAAGACATCAGCAGCCTTGCCAAAGTAGGGCATTTGGATTTGTAATAAGTGTGACTAGCCTAAAAAGCATTGCCCCCTACACAGACAGAGACACACACACACACAAACACACACACACACAGTTGCCATGTCTGAGATTAGAACGCCTACCTAACTAGTTTATCACACTACACCTTTCCCAAAGGTGTATTTCACAGTGAATGACATCAGCAGCCTTGCCAAAGTACGGCATTTAAATTGTAGTGAGTGTGACTAGCCTAAAAAGCATTGCTCCCTACACAGAGACACACACACGCACACACACATTTATGTCTGGGATTAGAAATCCTGCCTAACTAGTTTATCGCACTGCAGCATTATCCAGTTATAGGATGTGCCATGGAGATTACTGGGCTACACATTTCCCAATGGTGTATTTCACAGTGAATGACATCAGCAACCTTGCCAAAGTAGGGCATTTGACTTGTAGTGAGTGTGACTAGCCTAAAAAACATTGCTCTTTACACAGACAGACACACAAACACACAGTTGCCATGTCTGTGATTAGAACTCCTATCTAACTAGTTTATCACACTACAGCATAACGCAGTTATAGGACGTGCCATGGAGATTATTGAGCTATACCTTCCCCAAAGGTGTATTTCACCGTGAATGACATCAGCAGCCTTGCCAAAGTAGGGCATTTGAATTTTAGTGAGTTTGACTAGCCTAAAAAGCATTGCCCCCTACACAGACAGACACACAGTTGCCATGTCTGTGATTAGAACTCCTACATAACTAGCTTATCACACTACAGAATTACGCAGTTATAGAATGCATCACGGAGATTACTAGGCTGTACCTTTCCCAAAGGTGTATTTCACTGTGAAAGGCATCAGCATCCTTGCCAAAGTAGGGCATTTGAATTGTAGTGAGTGTAACTAGCCTAAAAAGCATTGCCCCCTACACAGACAGAGACAAACGCACACAAAACACAGTTGCCATTTGTGGGATTCGAACTCCTATCTAACTAGTTTATCACATGACAACATTACGCTGTTTAGGACACGTCACAAAGATTATTGGGCTACTTCATTCTCAAAGGTGTAATTCAAAGTGGATGACATCAGCAGGCTTGTCATAGTAGGACTATGGGGAGGGCAGTGTGTGTGCATGGGCCATAACCCATTCATCTAGAAGTTGACACACCACATGCAGACACATGCAGGGTTATATTCCACAGGTGCATGTATACAGCTGCTAGATGACTACTGCCTTGTACAGTCATGTTGCACAGCTAGCCCTTGCACCACATAGTCTGTAATGCTGATAGATATCAATGGCTACTTTCTACAATGAGTGACATTTACACATCATGTGTTTGTAGCCATTTGGCTGTGTGCTGGGTGGGACAGGCCTCTTGATGGATGGCTCTTTGTTACAGTCACTCTCTTCCACACATCTATGTATGTCTACGTTTGGCATATTATAGTGTGTTGTCCTTGAATATATGTCTGTATTCCTATCCAATGTGTGTGCAGAGCATGACTGGTGCATACTGAGGAGTGTATGCACTAACATCTGCAACAGTCAGATATGTCTGGTCCACTGTTGTTTGCAGACGTGGGCTTCATTTGTTTAAGTGTGTGAGCATGCCTAGTATGACCGTTCAGTATGTTGTTGTCTGACATTGCCTTCATTTCTCTAAGTGTGTGAGCATGGCCAGTATGCCCTTCTGTATTGAATGTGTGGATCCATTTCAGGTAGTTTGTACTCCAATGCAGACCTTTGTGTTGTACACCTACAGATAGCAAACTGTTTCTGAAGGGTATCTGTAGATCATTTGGCAATATGGGGTGAAAGTGTGCAAGGGATAGTGTGTACTGTAGGTGATTGTGGTTGTGCTACTTTTGCTACATGGTACTGGTGTTAGCAGAGATATACAGATATGTGTACTGTTATACACTGTGATGTTTTATGTCCTTAAGTACTGTCAGGTGGACATTCTTGCTCACAGTGATGCCCAGGGGAACATGAGTGAATGCAGCTGTGTCTGGTATTGTGGGCAAACACCTACATATTCATGAAAAGTTATGCCAGTCTCAAAGGGGAGCTGCAGACACTTGCTGCAGGGTCTGTGTATCCAGTTTAGCACCTTGGTACAGTGCTGGTAGAGGATCCCATACTTGTGCATCCATTGACATGACAGTATGGCCTTATCTTGCTGTGGCAATACCTTACAGCTGTACAGATTCACACAGGTTACCCAGAGGCAGGGGTCATAAGTCAGGACATTACCCCTATTGTGGTGTATGGGCAGGTTTGTAGCCACCCATTTATGTGTTTGCAGCCAGGGACAGTATGTGCACACAACTGTATGTCAGACCTTGCACATTCCATGCTGTCCATGCTCCCACCCCCTCTATTATTCTATCCTCTTCCATACATTATGCATACATTCTCTGATACTTTCCCTCAGGTTATCATCTCATCCACAGCTGTGTTTTGGTGTTGGTCCACAGTCCATGCAGTGGGACATGGTGAACATGTTACTGTGATTTGTCCACATGGCCTTGCATATGGCTTATGTAGAGTGTGTGATGTTATTTGGGTGTCCATGACATAACATGCATTGGCGGAACGTGTGAGACACAGGCCTTTGGCAGATGCCTGTAGGCCATTTGGTGGTGATGCAGGCCAGATGTGGCAGGCCATTGCATTTTGTCAGTCCTACAGTCCCAGACCGCCATACAGTATATTCCCCTGGGGTGACAGGGTAGGTGTGCTAGGAGTTCATGCCAATACTTTCAATCAGTATTGATCAGGTGGTGTGGATGCCGGCAGGGTGCTACCTACAGCTAGGGACACACTTGCATGGGACACCTGCACTGCATGCTGAATTCTTTCGCTATTGCCATACACATGTGGGGGTCTTATTGTACCCATTCCAAACAGCAGTGATATGACCAGAGATGTACCTGTGGATGGTGTTTGGGTGAGCTGGGTGCATGTGTGCTATGGACACTACTTGCACCTGACTCACAAATATGCATGGGGCATTCCAGTTATGCTGGCATGTGCAGGTACATCAGCTGTTTCCCAATATGTCAGTCCTATCATCTTTGTGATCTGCAAGTGTTCGGCCAGACAACACCGGTATTCCCTACTATAGGCCCAGATAATGTGATGCATACCTGCATGTACAATTTCAAGTGTGTGTCCATTTCACAGTTACACATTGTATACTGTATGTCTGGGATACTTTTTCCTGTGCACTGCTTGTATATCTAGGCCAACAGCCATGCCATGCCATGTCCATCTTTCAGATGGTGACACATATTATCACCATGCATTTCCAATGGCTTACTGCTAGCATGTGTTATACTGGTGGGAATTGTATTTGGCAATGCAGTTGTGAGGACTTGGCCCTGTCATTGGCAGTAGTGGGCAATGGCCACCAGGTCAAACCTCAACATGCATATATACTGACCACCCTCACACAGTATGAAACACACACCAACCTAACACACACACCTGCATATTGTACAAATGCTACAATCTATTCTGCTACCTTGGTCACCTCTGGGCATCTGTGCTCCACTGGTATTATACCTACATATACATGTTACTAGATGTCTACATAGAATTGGGGGGGCACACCTAACTGTTACTACATGTCTACATAGGACTGGGGAGGGCACACCTGCCTGTTACTACATGCCTACATAGGATTGGGGGGCACACCTGCCTGTTTACTACATGTGTACATTGGATTGGGGGACACACCAGACCATTTCTACTTTTCTACATAGGATTGGGGGGGCACACCTGACTGTTACTACATGTCTACATAGGTTTGGGGGGGCACACCTAACTGTTTCTACATTGCTACACAGGACTGGGGTGCACACCTGACTGTTACTACATTTCTACATAGGAGTGGGGGGGCACGCCTGACTTTTACTGCATGTCTACATAGGATTGAAGTGGGGGCACACCTGACTGTTTTACATGTCTACATAGGATTTGGGGGGGCACACCTGACTGTTTCTACATTGCTACACAGGATTGAGGGAGGCGCACATGACACTTGTACACATTTGCTATGACTGTACTGGTGTGTCAAGTACTCCATTTCATTCTGTTTTTTAACCTATCATGCTGACTAGAAGCATATCAGTGTACTACAGGTCTTAGGTTTGATTGACCTACATATTAGTTTCTGACTTCTTACCCTTCAAAACTAATATCCCACTGCCTGACCTGAAGTAGTCTGTCTGTGTAGGCCTGGGGGAGGTTACCCATAGGCATCATTCAGAGGCCTTAGCACAGCCTTTGTTTGTGTTTGTCTACACCTGTCCTGCTGGCTGAGACTGTTGTTGGGTATGTGAATCTCCCTGACTGGCATGTGTGTGTCATATGGACACACATGTAGCCCAGCACATTTTCTGCAGTGGGTTTTGTCACCATGTGTAGTACTGGCTACTATGGTGACACCAGTATTTGTTACAGATCTCATGCTGCCACTATAGGTGTCTACTATCTATTGGCATCCCATTCAGCCACCCGATTCCCTTGCATGCTCACATCCATACCATAGAGACAGGTAACAACACATACTACGCCATTCGGCAATTGGTAAGGAGAGTGACTTACCTTGTGGGTGTGCCAGTATTGAGGATGGTGCTGGAGGGCTGCCTATGTTGGATGCACATAGTACACTCCCTAAACATGCTTGAGCACAGGTAGTGTCATGTTTAGCATCCCTTTTGCTGTATGTGCGAGTCAGAGAGAGATGTCATTCTCTGGTTCCCTCCTGTGTCAGTGTATGTGCTATGCATTGCCTCTTTGCCAAGGCCAGGGCATACTGGGCATGCCTCCTTCTGCCTACTGGGGCAGGCTCAGGTTGTACCTCCTCTGAGTCACTCTGTGCCTATGCAGGCCTTGGCAATGGTAGGGGGGGCTGTGTGGCCTTGCCCTGTTCTGTTCCTGCTGCAGCTGTTTCCGCAGGGTCATATTGTGTAGCATGGCACATATGATTACAATTTGAGTACATGTAGCTAGTGAGTATTGCAAGGCTCCACTGGATGTGTCCAGACACTGGAACTGTGACTTGAGCATCCCAAACAAATGCTCTGTTATAATTCTGGTCTGTGCGTGTGCCTCATTATCAAGTTCTTGTTTGGGTGTGTGTGCATTTCTAAGGGGTGTCATCTGCCACGGCTCCAATGTGTAACCAACATTCCCCACTAGGTGACAGTAAGGGATGTCCCCATTGGCAAATCTTTGGTACAGCTGCGTCAGATGCCAGATGTGGGAATCGTGATAGCTTCCAGGGCAGCCAGCACACACATTCATTATTATGCCCTGGGCATCACACAAGAAATGGCAGTTGATGGAGGGGAAGCCCTTGCAGTTGATGCAGACCCTACCCCGCTCACCGAGTGGTGCTTTGATGCATATGTGCGTGCAGTCTATAGTGCCCACTACCTCAGGGTATTCTGCTGTTTGATGGAAGAGATGCATATTGCAGGCCAGCACCTCACAGGTGTTGGTGAAATATATGTGCTCACCAGCATGTGCTGACATGGCATCCAGGAACTGCTGGAGTACCCCGGATGCTGATGCCTCTGAGATCCCCATGATATCCCCAGTTGGGCTTTGGAAGGTACCTGTAGCTAGTATTCTTAAGCCTACACATACCTTGGTATCCCCTGGGATGGGTTCCCTTCTGTTAGTTCTGTGTGTGAGGTGTGGCCGGCACAGCTCAGCACTTTGCTGTAGGAGGTCCCTGTCCACCCTATAGCACTCCACTATCTCCAGCTCATGTAGCCCCTGGTAGGTTACCCTGGGTCTGTACACTCTTTTCCATCTCCTCACTGTGGGTTGGTCTGCAGCATTCTCATCCTCCCCACCCTCAACCTCTTCCAAATGTTGTTGTATGATAGCTATTGCAGCCCCTATCATTTTGTTGTTTTTGTTTGTTAAAATTCCCCTGCTTGTATACACCGGTGGTGTAGAGTATGTGGGAAAATCAGAGGGAAAGGTGTTTGCATAGTTTATAGTAGTGTTCTATGCTGGGTTAGGCTGCTGCCTGTGTAATTGGCTGATTTTGATATATTTCACCTGCCAGCTATGCTAGTTCTCCCTGATTACCTTCCTACTGCTGTTTTCCCTTCCCATTGCCTTCCTGTTTAAGCCTGGGGGTGGTCCGTGCAAACACAGTGCTCATATGTGCACAGAGCCACTATTTCCTTGTTTACTTTTTTTCCCCCTTTAAACCCGGTGCGCGGCACGCACACCTGCTTAGGCAATGTAAAGAGTGCTAGGCAGCCTCAGACACACACCCTTGCTTAGCTCTGCTAAGCTAAGAGCAAACCCGAGCCACAGGGCTCCAATCTGCTTACAGTATGCCTGACACATCCCACTATGATGTCAGGTAACTCCTAGGCTTGCACCAAGCTATTCCTGCTCTTAAACTGTTGAGTGCTGACTAGCATGCAGGGGATATCTGGGATTCAGTATCATTCCCCTCATTTGCATAGGATTGCCTGCTGATGCATAGTTACAGGTCCCCCACTGAGCCTCCCCTCTTAGCAACCACTATTCACTGGCCATGTTGTCTTCCGCTTGCCATTGAGTATAACGGCAAAATAGTGATTTTGGTTAGAATGCTTATTTTATTTTTTTTCTTATTTTTCGCCCGATCCTGTTTGCGAGCCGCTGCCCTATGCTTAAACAGCCGAGATCGGCTAAAAAAATTAAAGTTGATTTTGTTATTTTTGCAACTGTTTTCCATGCCAATGGCCTTATATTTGGCCATTGGCATGCTTTCTACATAATATCCACCCTTTATTTGGAGCTGTCATGGCTTCGGTTTGTAGTTTGCAGAAATGTACTTGGTTACTGGCAGAGTACATTTCTGCAGATTACACTAGTCCTGCATGGCCGGCTTCTAGCTTCTTGGATCACAAATTCACCTAATTTGCATGGATTTCACCTGCAAATGGGGTGATTTGCATACAGAGGCTGAGTCCATGCAGGACTAGTGCAGGAGCGCTCGTGCACATCCCTACAGCTTATTCATGGATCGCACAGTAGACACATTGCCTACTGGAGCTCCTGCACTAGTCCTGCACACTGTGCAGGGCTTGCAGAATCTGGGGGAATGTTATTTTCAACACAGGACTGTAGCTAAGTAGTTGCCAAAAATAAAATATTTCTTAAAGAGACCTCCAGACATCAAATTTGCTCTCTTCCTAATTCCAGCAACAAGGAACAGAACAGCAAAACATCTCCATCTTCTTTCCAGCCAGTAATAAGATAAATTGGCATCTCCTCTTAATGGTCAGGTCCCTTGTCTCATAGGCATACCCTCTAGATTGGCTTTTCTCTTCTTGTTGGCCTAACTCCATGTAGAGTCCTTCTCCAACCCCACCTAGACCAAAAGATCAAACATTTCCAGTGCACTAGGGTACCATGCTGTCTGACTACTTTCAGCTAACATATTTGAAAATGTATTATACGCAGCACCAATCTTTACCCAAATCAGACAATGTGACCTAGACAAACTAAAATCATGCTACAATATAATAGCCAAGTTTGCTACTAACTCAACCTATAGAATCCATCACTGTGCTGCACTAAAAGAATTAAAATGGCTTGAGCTACCACAGCTACTTAACTATCACCAGCTGGGCTCAGCCTACAATATTCTCAAATATCCTGAAAAAAACCCTCATTATCCAACCTACTTACTGTCTATACTGCAAACCAGTACCTAAGATCCAGTGAAAAATCTCTCCTCTCCATCACCAAGGCTAACAATAATGCAGGGAAAGCGCTCTACTCCCACACAGTTGCCAGAAATTGGAACTCTCTTCCCCTATCCGTGTCCATTGCCCCCTCCACATCCATATTCAAAAACTCCCTCAAATCACACCTTCTTAGTACCTGGTTATGCCCTTGTATCACATAACCTTAGCAATACTACTATTAACTCCCCAAACTCCTCTCTGATCACATGCTGGATCTCTGATCCCCTGTAGGCTTGGTCATCTGAAAGGGTACTTTTAACTGTAGAATCTTACTTGATATATTTTCTTCTCTTACCAATGTATAACTGACATTGTCTTTTACCTATGTTCTATATCTTCTTTTACCTGGAGTGTTTTATTAATTTCTTGTTATATTACTATGCTCAGCATACATGATGTAACCTGTTTTGTGTATTATGCTGGATGTACTGTATTTGTATAACTTGATGCTGGAGCTTTTCTCCCCGGGCCTCCACTGAAAATGGATCTGATCCAGTCAGAATTTCTCAGTTAGCAAATGTAAAATAAAATAAAATAAATAAATAAATAAAAAGTCAAGCCATCACTATTAGTAGTATTTAAGGATTTTTACAGGTATAGTATTGCAGTAATTAACTGAACTGTACTTGGTTGTAAATCTGTTTTTAGACCATTTGAAACAAACTGTCTCAAAAATATACATTTTCCTTAGTTATAGACAAAGAAACTTACTTAGGTGAAAGCTTATTACTAGTCTATTGTACATGCATGTGTGACCTAAAATCTGAAACTTTTCTTGGAAACAAACACTCTAATCAGCATGTTGTTGTTCAGAAGACTGGGGATCACTCTGGGTTACACACGTTCTTAAGTTACTTGAGAATGCCCTCCTAAATTTACTACAGCCAAAATTTGTAAAATTTTGCTTAGTTTATTTACATGAGCCAAATGGCTCACAGATAGAATACATGAAGTTAGGGTGGGGGAATCTAACTCCAGCAAGGGGTCTGTTACTAGTAGTGTCCTGCAGGGCTCAGTACCGGGGCTTCTCCTGTTCAGAATATACATCTCTGAAGTCAGTGCAAATATAGATTGCCATTGTCTGACCAACTCTGCACACAGCTTCAAGCTGGGTGCAATCAGTGAATCCTCCAAAGATGTAGCATCCTCAAGGAGGGTCTCACACAGACAAATAACTCCTGACAGAGCCATGGCCTAAAGCTCAATGCAAAAAAAATGCATAATTATAGCCTTTGGGAAGATGACCATGCCTGCAAATTACAATATTGATAATACTCCCCTAAGAATAAACCCAGTGGTAAGAGACTTGGGAGCTCAGGTTGACAGTAACCAGAACTTTGATCATCACATGTCCATGGTGGTGAGAAGATCATTCTATGTAGCACAACTTATAAGCAAGGGCATGGCATCCAGATCTAAGAGATCATAGAGCCACTATATTCACCCTTCATTAAAGCAATAATTCAGTACAATTCACCCTTTAGCATGTACTTAGCCAACCATTTGCAACAGCTGGAGTGGCCACAGAGATTCCTCACTAAAAAGTCATCATCATCATCAATCCCCTTTTTCTCATTTTTTTTCTACATGGGGTAGGGTATTGTGTTAACTATCACTCTCTATTTCTATTCAATGCCACTCTCCTGCCTTCTATGGTACTCATGCCTGATTATCAGATGTCTTCTCTCATACAATCCATCCACATCTTTGCTGGACACCATTATTTCCTCTTGTCTTCTTCCTGCCTGTCCCAAATCTTCTTCATCAGATTGCCTTCTACTTTTCTGCACATGTACCCGAATCACTGTAATCTGTTTTATTTTACATCTACTGTAATTGAAGCTACTTTGGCATCTGTTCTTCTGTCCTCATTTCTTCATCTGTCCCACAGTGTGCATCCTACCTCTCACCTCAGGCATTTCATCTCCATCACCATCTAGCTTTCTCATCTGTTCTGCATTTATTGCCCAGGTTTCTGTAACATACAATAGAACTAGTTTCACCACTGTTTTGTACACCTTACTTTTCAGCTTCTTTGGCATTCGTCTGTCAAATACTACACCTGACACTCTGTGCCAGTTGGTTCCAGCCCCTCTGATTCTGGCTTTGACCTCCTCATTCAGACTTCCCTTCTCCTCAACCACCTCTCTCATATATGTGAAACTGTTGACCTGTTCCACTATTGTCCGTTCTATCTCTTTTCTCAGCTTCTTCTGATTTCCCCCATTTGCTGTCATTACAACTATTTTATTTGTGCTTAGTTTCATCCCTTGCTCCTTCAGTTTTGCATTCCATTCACCTAACTCTTGCTGGAGGTCTTACTTAAAGTCTGCCTGCAGTGCCGCATCATCTGCATGGAGTAAATTGCTGATCTATCCCCTCTGACCTGTTTGCTAATGTCGTCCATCACCAGTTCATACTTGTCATTGGGTCCTTGTACATAGCCTGCACTAATTCTACCAATGTTTCTGGGACTCTGAACCACCAAAGGACTGCCTAAATCAGCTTTCTTGGGACCTTGACATATACTTCTCCAAGTCTAGGAATGTCCAGTTGAACGCTTTCCTCATCTCTAACTTCTTCTCAACTATCTGTCTCACTGCAAACATTGGGTCAGTTGTACTGCATCATGATCTAAATCCGAACTGCTCAACTCCCAGCTTTTTTTTACTACTCAGCATATTAGTTTATCAAGTATCCTCTCCATAACTTTCATTCAATGTGACAGGAGTTTGATACCTCTGTACTGCCTGCAGTTGTAAATATACCTTTTGTTCTTGAACCCTAGCACTAGTATGCTTGTTCTCCAGTCATCTAGGCTATGCCTTTCTTTCCACACTGCTATGAGTATCCCTGGGAGCCATTTCTCCGCTATCTCATGCAGCATCTTTAAAATATCTGCTGTGACCTCATCTTAGCCTGCAGCTTTCCCTAACTTCATTTCCCTTAGTGCTATTCTTGCTTCTTCTATGGTGGCTGTTCCTCTTCTTTCATTGTAGGGTCTGCCAAGGGCAGTGTAGCTTCTGTGGGATTTTCTTCATTCAGAAGTTGCTGGAAGTACTCCTTCCACTTGTGTAAGTACTCCTCACAAAAAGAATACAGGATGTAAATAACATCTTATGCAGACTGCGTCAAAGCCCTACCTGTCCCTGTATTCAGTCTCTGACAGACTACTTAGGAGTGATCTATACCTAACCTACAAGGCATTCTCTGATCCAGCCTTGATGGATTTGCTGTACATTCACAAAAAAAAAAATAAAAAATACAATAGAATGACTTCATCTAAAGATCTAAACCTTATCTGTGACATAAACAAAACATGTTGGAGGGGCAGTTATGTGTCTCAGAGATTACCCCTTCTCTGGAAGAGACTCCTCATTCAGAGCTCTTCCCTAAGCATATTCAAATGCAAACTAGACCAATGGATGGGATATCACATATTCACCCCTATCTTTGCACCCATGTCCCTTATAGCAGGGCAGCTTGATGATGTACTAAGGCACAGGCATATAATCAAACCCATTTTAGACCTTGTTCATTAATGACTGGGAAAATTGGGACATGAATAGTTAGGCTTAAAACGGCTCTAGTGCCATTAGCCTAGTAACCTCTATGATCCTGTGATCATGAGTTGTTCAGTTCATTGATTTGCTGCCATGCTTCTCTCTTGAAAGACAGCAGTAGATCTTATTAATTCTTCAAACATTTATTCCATTTTGTTGCCAGTACTCAGTATCCACAATGAGAAGGCATATGAACTAGGCTCTCAAAAAGAGCCATCTACACCAACAGTAATTAACATGTTCCTTAATACAGCAACTTTCTTCTGTATTCTGACTCTTGGCAGGATCATTCTTCGGGGGGTATATAACTCAAACAATAAGGCAGCTTTTGGGAAAGTCACAGCATTATCAGTTTTTGCTTGCCAAAAACACCACAGTGGCATTCAGGATAGTTTCTGTCAAACAAAGTCAACATTGGAATCAGCTTTGTAACTTAAATTCATTTATTAACAAATCAATGAAGTTCAGAGACAAAATGCTATTTTTATCAAACAAGACAGTCATCAGTTTAACAAAATTTAAGTTCACCTTTCAGGGATGCTTCTTTATAGAATATCAGAAATTTTCACTTAATTGCTGCACTTGTTTCTACACAAGAACCTGTTTCAGCAGCTAAAAAGGTAAAACAGTACTTAGAGATTTCTCTAGATGGCAGAGTAGATGGCTTTGTAACTCCATCAACAGGAAACAACAAAAGAGCTTCATCTTCTACTCTGTCAGAAATGAATCTAGCTGGCTTCTTCTCTCAAGGATCAGGTAACTTCCCTCATAGGATCATTCTGCTCTTTGTAACTCCAAATTAAAATCTGTATAGTACACTTGATAGGCCCAAAGGTCGTGAATCTCTTGTGTCCTATGATGCTGAGTTTAATACTCCTATGTGAAACTGTCCGTCATTACTTTTAACGTTCTTGTTTCTAGGTTAATCTCCTTAAAGGAGACCATCCACCCATTACCATATTGAGAACATCCAACCGTAATGGTAATATCCAGCTTTATTTATGCACACACACACACACACACACACACACACACACATATATATATATATATATATATATATATATATATATATATATATATATATATACTTATTCCTTACATATAAGTTGACTGTGACACAGTGATGAAAACAAACTCATTAGATTTCATGTCATCAGTGTCATTTAAAGAAATCCCAATCCCTCAGAGCCACACGCTCCAGGGATCCAAACCTTGTCATCACAATGAACAAAACATGCTGGAAGGATAGGTTCCTGACCCAGAGACTCCCCATACTCTAGAATAGACTGCCCATACATGTCAAGCAGAGTGCCTCACTGGCCCTCTTCAAAAGGAACCTTGATGATTTGATGGGAGATAGGAAATTCACCCCGGGGATCATGTCAGTCGCCCTGCTAGACAGGGGTCCAGAGAAGTAAATATTGTGGGAAGAAATATCCAGGAAAATGTTATGGCTAGGCTTGCATAGGCCCTAGGGCCGATAGCCTAGTACCAACCTATGAACCTATGAACCTATGACTCCCCATGGTGCTTCCCTTTGTTTTACAGAGTAACAAGGGCACTGTTGGTCTCACAACTGAATCTACTCTTTATATGCATTTCACTTATTCCATGCAGTTGCAAGACTGTGTAGATAGCATACTTATACAAGGTCAATATTGATAGGTGAGATCTCTCAAGTGGGGTGAGAGTGGAAAAGTGCTTCTTGTTGCTAAAAACATTGATTTTGTATTTTTACAAGGAAATGACTTGTCAACCAGTTATGAGTGACTGGATGGTTTGGTTTTTCAGAGACTTGCAGCTTTCTAGTGAAATCCCATCTCTCTCTCTCTCTCTCTATATATATATATATATATATATATATATATATATATATATATATATATATATATATATATATATATATATATATATATATATATATATATATATATATATATATATATATATATACATATATAATTACTAAATTATGTCAACAGACCACAATGTCAATGGGAAGAACATGGACTACATAAGGTCAACAATGGAAATGCCTACAGTCAACTGCGCTTGCATAAGTAAAATCCAAACCACATGCAACCAAAATAAAAAAAAAAAAATGTTTTTGCACAGAGGGCAAGACATCCTGCACCCCCTAGAAACCCTGTTAATTATATATAATAACTCTGAGATCATGCAATCACCAGGGAAAGGGAATATTTCCACACCTAGTGATTGTCAAACTATCATACCTGATGACCAGCTGCACGTCTACCTTTTGTGGTCAATCAATTGGCGGTCAGCATTGTAGCATGTCGACATAATGCAGTGGAACCCAATATATATATATATATATATATATATATATATATATATATATATATATATATATATATATATATATATACACACACACACACACACACACACACACACACACACACACACACACACACACACACACACAGACCACAGACTGTATATATGGCTTCCTAACTGTTCATCGACATGCAGAAACATCAACACTCATTAACACTAATTTCATCAATCTCACATAGTTGAAACAGAAAAACATCAATCCACCATACCTCATAACGGTACAGATTTTTGCAGAATGTCCAGATTTATGCCTCTTAATTTTGCTCTATTTTTCATAACATTGTGGTTTTCTGACAAATTAGTGGCAAATCGTTAAAGATTGAAATTGGAAAATAATGACAGATACCTGAGTTTCAGACTTCATACCCTTCAGAAAATTCATGCTAATGCAAAACCATTTATTCTTTATTCTATCAACTTTCTAAGTTTGTAACAGCAATATTTAAAAATTGTCCTTATTTTTGGGCCTTTGTCCCACTTTTATTAATGGCTTTGTCCAGATTTATTGCTGTAAGAGGTTGAGAGGTATGCAGTCCACAAAGGATTGAAACAAAACACTCAGCCAATATTTTTGCAGGAGGACAAGAGTCCTTGCACCCTCTGCTAATTACATATATGTATATATATATATATATATATATATATATATATATATATATATATATATATATATATATATATATATATATATATATATATATATATATATATATATATATATATATATATATATATATATATATATATATATATATATATATATATATATATATATATATGTATATATATATATATATATATATATATATATATATATATATACCAGCTCTGACATTGCGCTACAGTGAGGAAAGGGAATATGCCTCAATCTCCATTGTACCATGATTTCATGGTGAAAATGAAATGCCAGTATCTTTCTTAAACTGATTTTCGATCAACTGTACCGACTTTTCCACTCTCAATGAAAAAGACACTTTGACGGATGGTTCTACACCAAGACACTAATTTTATTGAACAGAGCTTTTGTCAATATCTGTATAGTCAACACAAATTGGTCAGCTGAACAGATGGTAGATACCTGGTGACAAAAGTAGCAAATTGGATGATTCATGGGGTTGGGGAATTTGCCCTTTCCCAGAGAATTGTGCAATCTCAGAGTTAGAATATATAATTAGCAGGGGTGTTGGGGGGGGGGATGCAGCCACCTATATGGACCTGCAAAATATGATATTTTCTTTTTAATTTTGTTTTAAGGTTTTTGTATGTACTGAGATTGATGCTCGGTGCATGGTTAGTAACATGTTGATGTGCATAATATGATAATTTAGTGTCGACATATTTCACGTAGATATTAATATCAAGACACATACACACATATACACACAGTGTGTGTGTGTGTGTGTGTGTGTGTGTGTGTGTGTGTCACTCAGCTCCCCAACTCAAAATTCCCATCAACCCCCTTGCATCTAAGCTTAAACCCTTGTATCTCCACCCCATCACTTCTTCCAGTCATAGTCCTTCTTGATACTCCCTCAATCAGACAGTCTTTAGCCAATCACCATTCTAGCCAAAATCCTGCCTTGAGCTCTTTCTCCACCTCCTACACATAACTACCATACCTTTCTGCATATTCTAGAAGCCACCTTTCAAGACATAGCAGACATAACCATTAACCCCTTGAAAGTGTCACCTACCACACATTTACCTCAATCTGCTGCACTCTTTATCCCTACTATACATACCTTAGAGGCACCTATACAGTACACACCATATATATTCTAGTCCTCTAACTCACTGCATCACCCAGCACTAACACAGACATACTTAAGCTGACACCTAACATAAATCAGATCACTCAGTCTGCCCTCTGTTTCATCTGTTGCTATATGGTCACCAGTACTCCCTCTCCCTCTCTTCCTAATTCTTACCTAATTTCCTATCAGTCTTGCACTCAATCATACCTTTTATACCCCTCATCCGGTACCTCCTAAATGATTCCAATAAACTGTCACCTGAGCCCTCCAAATATATCACTCTTCCCTTTCTCTCTGTGTCAACACTCTAGACTTCCTTGAGCACAATATTTACTTTCATAACTCCATAATCAGCAGACTAAGTCTGAAACTTAAAACTTAATTAAAATGCAGACCGTTATTTACCACATCTCCCAAAACTTAAAACTAATTAGTGATGTACACCCCACCCCTGGCACAACTTGTAGCTCCCACCTATCCTACCTCACTTGCTCTGTTCATCCCATCACTCCTGTGCAATACTCTGCAAACTCCTTCTCTCCACACATCATTTGTGTTAACATTAGATGTATCTATAACAACCTACAAGAATTCCATGCATGGCTCACTTTGCATTCATCAGACATTCTAGTTATAACTAATACATAGCTGAAGAACAAAGTGAAAAATAAAACAATACTTTCTCCTGATTATAATATGCTCAGGGCAGACAGAAAACATAAGAGAGCTGATGGAATTTCAGTGCTATATAGAAGCACTGTTCAGCACTCCCTTCTTCTTCTTTCGGCTGCTCCCATCAGGGGTCGCCACAGCAGATCAACTGTTTGCATTTCTTCCTGTCCTCTGCATCTTGTTCTGTCACACCAACCACCCGCATGTTCTCTCTCACCACATCCATAAACCTTATCTTAGGCCTTCCTCTTTTCCTGTTACCTGGCAGCTTCATCCTTAGCTTCTTTTTCCCAATATACTCTGCATCCCTCCTCAGCACATGTCCAAACCAGTGTAATCTTGCCTCTCTGGCTTTGTCTCCAAACCTTCCAACCTGGGCTGACCCTCTAATATGCTTATTCCTAATCCTGTCCACCTTCATCACACCCAGTGCAAATCTTAACATCTTCAACTCTGCCATGTCAAGCTCTGATTCCTGCCTTTTTGTCAGTGCCACTGTCTCCAACCCATATAACATAGCTGGTCTCACTACCCTCTTGTAGACCTTCCCTTTCACTCTTACTGGTACTCGTCTGTCACAAATCACTCCTGACACTCTTCTCCACCCACTCCATCCTGCCTGTACTCTCTTCTTCCCCTCTCTTCCACCTCTCCAGGGTCTCCTCCACCTGTTCCCTACTCTCACTACAGATCACAATGTCATCTGCAAATATCATAGTCCACGGGGACTCCTGTCTGATCTCATCTGTCAACCTGTCCATCACCATTACAAATAAGAAAGGGCTCAGAGCTGAATCATGATGTAATCCCTCCTCCACCTTAAACGCATCCGTCAATCCCACCGCAGACCTCACCACTGTCACACTACCCTCATACATATCCTGTACCACTCATACATACTTCTCTGACACTCCAGACTTCCTCATACAATACCACTACTCCTCTCTAGGCACCCTGTCATATGCTTTCTCTAAATCCACAAAGACACAATGCAACTCATTCTGACATTCTCTGTACTTCTCCATCAACACTCTCAAAACAAACATCTCATCTGTAGTGCTCTTTCCTGACATGAAACCATACTGCTGATCACTAATCATCACCTCCCTTCTTAACCTAGCTTCCACTACTCTTTCCCATAACTTCATGCTGTGAATGATCAATTTAATCCCTCTGTAGTTACTATAGCTCTGCACATCACTCTTATTCTTAAAAATCGGTACCAAAACCCTTTTTCTCCATTCCTCAGGCATCCTCTCACTTTCCAAGATTTCATTAAACAATCTAGTTAAAAACTCCCCTGCCATTTCACCTAAACACCTCCATGCTTCCACAGGTATGTCATCTGGACCAACAGCCTTTCCGTTCTTCATCCTCTTCATAGCTATCCTTACTTCCTCCTTGCTAATCCACTGCACTTCATGATTCACTATCTGCACATCATTCAACCTTCTCTCCCTCTCATTCTCTTCATTCATCAGCCCCTCAAATTACTCTTTCCATCTGCTCAACACACTCTCCTCGCTTGTGAGTATGTTTCCCTCATTATCCTTTATCACCCTTACCTGATGCACATCTTTACTAGCTCAGTCCCTCTGTCTAGCCAGTCGGTACAGGTCCTTTTCTCCCTCCTTAGTGTCCAACCTTTTATACAACTTGTCATACGCCCTATCCTTAGCCTTCGCCACCTCTCTCGTTGCCATGCACCTCATCTTCTTATACTCTTGTCTACTTTCTTCATCTCTCTGACAATCTCACTTCTTCTTCGCCAACCTCTTTCTCTGTATACTCTCCTGTACTTCTTCATTCCACCACCAGGTCTCCTTGTCCTCCTTCCTCTTTCCAGATGTCACACCAAGCACCTTTCTAGCCATCTCTCTTACTAGCTCTGCTGTAGTTACCCAGCTATTCAGTAACTCTTCACTGCCACCAAGTGCCTGTCTTAACTCTTCCCAACATCACCTCACAATTACCATTTTTCAATTTCCACCATTTGATCCTTGGTGCTGCCCTCACACTCATCCTCCTCTTCTTGATCACCAATGTCATCCTACAAACCACCATCCTGTTATCTCAAACTCCCACCCCACCACTTCAACAAAACTGAAATCTTAAAATCTAACCTCAGACTAAAGCAACACAAATCCTTGCACATAATAAGAATTTATATTCTTCATGGAAACTGATAGCACAGCAGAAGACTTCTGCTGGGTCGCATTCAATATCCCATATGAAAAACTAAATTTAGAAGACTTCGACACTGACTGGCCCCCTCTGTCTGTCTCTCTCTTTCTCTCCCTCCTCTAACAAATGTACTAATACCATAAACCTATATGGACTTACACAACTGATCACGATACCCACTCACTTCAACAATAAAAACAATGGTAACATAATATACTGGATACTCACTTCCATGCCAACTAAAATTTCTACCTCCATCACCTTTTTGGACTATCTGAGTGACTATCTCCCTATCTTTGACATAAGAAAACAAATATCCAGAAACAACATCACTTTAATGTGGCATTTAATCTCTCAAATTTCATCAAAGACACCTTCATCTCCTACCTAAAACAGTCCAGCTGGACTAACCTAAACACCTACCAACAGACCATGCTGTATCTCATTTTAATAATATATTCCTGAACTTCTTAAATGAACTGTCCCCACTTAGAAGAAAAAATAAATTAAAGCAAATCCTGCTCCCTGACTGTTCAGAAGCACAAAACATCTCATGAAATTTACAGATGCTGCCTGGAAAATCTGGGCTTCATATAAAACTCAGTAAAACCATTAGCAATTCTGAGAGCTTAGAAACTAGGTCAAATGTAATATTACATTGAACAAAAAATGCTACACAAACTTTCAAAACAATAATTACCAGAACCCCAAATGTTTATGGTCTTTCATAAAAAAAGTTCTAATTCCTGGGCTTTCAACCTAGCCATCACCTACACTCAAATCGAACAACGCAGCAAAAATTGCTTATGAGTTTAAGTCCAACTTGATTACATCAGTCTCTTCCTTACTCAATAGCTTTCCCCAAAACAATATCTGAAGCATAATGCAAATTTTAATTTCTTCCCATACTCCATCTCTCCAGCCACTCCCCACAGCTGCCATCAAAAAAATACTACTTAAACTAAAATCCATCTCCCAAGCACCAGACAATCTACCGGGTGAATATCAAACAATTGCAGCAGAGACCACAGCTTACCCTGTTTCAATTCTAATAAATCACTCTATCAGTGAATCCTTAGTACCTCTACTATGGAAAAAATGTTACATCATCCCCATCCACAAATGTAGTTATTCAACCAAGCTCACCAAGTGCATGTCCATTGCCATTCTCTCTTCCTTATCAAAAATACTGGAAAAGTGCATCTATAGCCAACTCCTACAGTATATGACACAAAATGCACTCCTATCTCTTTCATGGCATGGTTACCACCCCCACCACAAAATCTCTACGGCCTTTGTTAGCTTTACCAATACTGTTAACACAAAGAGAAATGAAGGCAAGCTTGGATCAGCTCTGTTTCTCGATCTGTCTAAAGCTTTCATTATTGTCTCTCACCCTGTAGCCTTCTCTATCCTCTGGTTTACAAGTTGCTTCTGTAACAGACTCCAGGCAGTGAAATTGCTCACTGGCATCTCATCCTTTCTCCTTGTTGATATTGGGGTCTCACAAGGATCCATACTGGAGTCTATCCTGTTCAGAATCTTTGTTAATAACCTTGATCTGACTAGTAAAAATTCCACTTTAGTACTGCATGTAGATGATTCAATCATCATTTGCTTAGCAAACAACTTTGGTTGCCTACAAAGCTGACCCAGGAATCCTTTATTTATAAAAATCTGGCTATCTCACACCTATTCTTCAACTCCAACAAATCTAAACTAATTTTCTTCACTACCAAACTTCTGGAACTAAAAAAAAAACTTTTCTTCATTGCTACATTTCCAAATAACACCAAAACAGACTTGTCACACACTAAACTTCTAGGAGTTTATATAGACGAAGACCTAAATTTTGACTTCCACATTCAACATATAAACAAAAACAAACTAAGCACTCTTTATATGGCAAACCCATACCTGTCTATTACAGTGATGTCATACTGAGGCAGCTATACCCTCCTATTATCTACCCTCCTCTGCTCCGCACCAGTACTTACAAACATCCAAATAACCCAGTTAACCAAGCTTGAGCAGTGAAGCAACAAGGATAGAAAATCTCCAGCCAACCGCCCTCATAGATTACGTCACTGTTTAGACCTCAAAGACCTCCAGTGGCTTAAATCACCTCACCATTTCATATACGTCCAACTCCTAATTATCTACAATTTGATATACAAACCAGATGACTGTCTAGCTATAGCTAGCCTCGTACAATTATACAATCCATCTACAACTTTGCAGTCTTCTGACAAAGCCCTACTACATATATGTATATGCGTGTGTGTGTGTATATATATAGGGGGAACACAGAAGTGTGCTATCATTTTTGTGGGGATAGAGAGGCAGACACCATTCCTAGATATAATTTATGTATCCCTGCAAGTGTTTGCCTTCTCATTTTATTGGGAGCTTTGAACATTAAGCTTTAGACTCTACTTATTTCTTTCTTAAAAGAAAAACTAAGACCAAATGTTTTTCCTTAATCATGATTTTTCTTCATGCCATCATTGGACCAATAGATTGGTAAAATGTTCTAAAATGTACCTCAGGGCACCTACAACCTCATATGTTCTGAATTACCTCCTCCACCATTATTATAGCACAGTCTTGGCCAGGTGCAGTGTATTGATGGTATGAAGGAAAAAACTGAAGAGCAAAACAAAGTTTGCTAAAAACAAGAAGTAAGTAATCTTCCTGGATGGTGTGAAGAACCTGGGATCAGGGGAACAATGGGGCAACTGGTGAGCAGGGAGAAGTAGTGTGCACCAGGAAGAGCCATGAAGTCCTTGGTCTAGTGCTCCATTTCACCTAAGACCAGTGCTGCTGATAGCAATTGAGCATCTGAGTTGTATATAGTCAACAAAATGGCTAGAATGACAGGATATTGATATCTGCTGTAGAAGAAAACATCTAACACTAGCTGCTGTTTGATCACAAGTAATCAGTCAAAGACCTGCTGTAGTACATACAACACATTTATGTTTTTCCAGTTTTGGTGTGTATTCACAGCTCCATGCACTACATTCATTTCTGCTACAGTCATTATTCTTTATTGTGTTATAACTTCCTTCCCTTTCTCATTTAATAATACTTCCATTTTTCCTTTATTTATTTTCCTGCTCACATATTTTCTCAATAACATTGCAGTTTCTTTTTTTAACATACACTATTGTCATAAAACTGCATTGTTCATTAATTTGTTGCTTCTTTCATAACACCCGGTCTCCTTTTTAATATTTCCATATCACCTTTTCCAATAAAGTTTCACATTCTCTAACTAACCTTTCATAAAAATATTTTTTGTTTCTGTTATGACACTCTGCTTCTACTTCAGACACAGCTTTTTATATTTCACTTTAAAAGCCAATCACCAATCGATCTGTCCAGCAGATGTTAAATGGCGGTATGCCTTCATGATTTGCTCATGCCTTCATGATCCGGTCATGACTTTTTTTCTGCTGCATCATTTCTTCACCTTCAGTATGTGTTCCAGTTAAATATTTAATACCTCTCCATTCTTCACTATTTATATTTTTTTCTCCAGCTAACCTCCATATAGCCCAGTGAGCTGAGAAACAAAATGTGTTTTACCATCTTTAATGCTGTCATCTGAAAAGACAAAATCAATTTTTGTTTAAGTTCCCTGTTACATAGATAAACATTCTCTCTTTCCCTGCTGCTTATTTTCTGCAATTTACCACCTCTTTATACCTTTGACATTTTGAACTGTCTCCCCTTATACATATATTACAGTTTAAATCACCTAGTATAGTAAGTTTTGTATCAATTATAACATATATTTTGATGTCTTCTCATAAATCTGTCATTTCTTCTATAGCATTTTTTTAATTTTCACATAAGTATGCTAATTTTTACATTAAAAAAATACCAGCTGTTTTTCCCCTCTTACCACGTCTAACCACAATCCATGAGCATGGATTCACATTACTTCACATTATTTTTTCTCCCCCAATATCTGAAATGATGGCCTTTGCTTTTCATGTTGGTAATGAATTTCATGCAAACAAATCAAAACTGCTCAAATTTTTGACACCAGTTTAATACTTCCAGTCTTCTGACATAATTGTTAACTAGTAAACTGTGTTAAACACAGTATTGAATTATAAATAGTGTACAGCACAGCTATAATTCTCTGCTAACAAAAAGAATGAAAACACTATCCATTTACCACTCTAGTCATCACTGCCATCATTCCAAACTCCAAATGAATTTTACATAATAAATATTAAGGTAGCTCAAAAGGGAAAATAAAGAAATGGAGAATAAAAATAAGGAGGACAAAAAAAGAATGCTGTTACATTACAGTTCTTGTCTTATACACATCATATACATTTTCGATCCATTATTAATTGAAATAATGCAATGCACCACCTTCTCAGACCAAACCTTTACTCTTCCAATTCTTCAGTTTGTCTCCCATCTTTTGATTTTTTTTTTAGTTGAGTGGGGGTCATCAACCAATGCTGGAATATATAACTGCTAACCATGTTGACACCACATACCTTATCCAGCTTCCTACAGTCACAGAAAAATTGTGATTATCAGTTGGGATGCCTTACATACAAAATATTGGCAAATTTTTATACTGTTTAGAGTGTCCAAAATGGAACATTATGTTTTTTTACTTTCTTTGTTTCAGTGTTACACACATTTTTTCATTCTCTTGTGCTTTCTATATACTAATCATTTGTTTATTTAATATTTTCTGCAAAATTATTCTCATTGTCTGGACTACTTCCCTTCCTCTGTGCTACCATGTCACACATCAACTTTATCAATGCTTGGTATAACTTATGATACATTAATTCCTTCTTCTACAATACAATTTTCCAACCCTTTTTCTTCAGCACCTATTTTTTTTCTGTGTAATCATTTCCTTCTATCCTTCCATTTGCCCATTCTTGTTCACACCTTCACTTATTACATCATTATTTCACTCATTTCCAATTACCGTTTTCACCATATAGGAAAATGACTGAAGTAGGTGAGAAATGAAAAGGGGCAGAGTTAATGGGGCAAAGATAGAGAACTTTAATAGGGAAATGGATTTAGAATAGATTGGGCAGAATACACCAAAAAGTGTGGGAGGACAGTTAGGCCTGGAAACTAAAAGCCAAATGTTGGTACTGTGGTGAGTTGAGGGCAGACTGCAAGCACATGTGGTGGGAATATTCATGTGTAATGGAGTTATGAAGGATTATGTGGTCCTGTGTAATCATATATATGGGGAAAAAAAGAAGACAAAGTTGTTTATTTTGGGTGTTTGACATAGATGCAACTAAGGTGAGGTGGAAGAGGAAATGGAGGGAAGAAGTGCAATTCTGGTTGGCTATGGTAAAGAAAATGATAGTATTGAACTGGAAAAAAACAGAAATCCGGAGTCTGAGTCAGTAGGATACATAGAGTTGGGCAAATAAAATATTGATGGGGGTTGAAAGGATGGAGGGGGAAAAATGTTCAATGAGGAGTAGGGGACGTGGAGGAGCTTGTGATGGGTGAAGGGGAGTAGATAAAGGAATAAGAGTACAAAGGTAATTGGGTAAGGGGAATTAAACTTTAGGAGAAAAGTGTTGCATTAAGGAGGAATGTATAGCATTAAGGAGCAAAATGCAGCTTGACTAGGGTGTGGCTGGGGATAGAAGAAAAAATCTCTGCAAAAGGCTAAGTGTATATCTTCGAATGGCAAGGGAATATGGGGGATGCAATCTTAATATGCTCATAGTTGTTAGAAAGGCCAACCCACTTATGAAAAGCATGCTCCACTTGGAAGTTTTTTTTTCAAGGAAATGTTTTTAAGAGTTTTTCATTTGGAAGAAGTATGTGCTCTCTGTGGAAGGAGATGTTACATGGAAAATGATTATAATAATGTAGGGGGAAAACAGTGCACAGCTGCTTATCCTGTGGCAATAACTTTTAAGTTTGTTTGCTTAATGGTGTGTATGGCTAGGCATCTTATGGTTGCTGTGGTCACCTGCCTACTATGTTTCTAGGTTTCTAATTTCCTGTGTATTGTGTGCATGTGTGTGTGAGGGGGTAGGTTGCTGAGTATGTGGCATGAGCTTTAGTGGCCTTTAATAGATAAATGTTTGCCATGTATAATGCAGGGAACATTGTGTGTATATTTCTGAGTTTTTTTTCCAGAGTGTGTTTTGTATTTCTTAAAACAAATATAATTGATTCAGAGAAAAGAAAAAGTGATGCTGCTTCACTTTGGGGGGAAACAAAAGGAGTGGCAGCTACAGGTGATTTTTTTGCAAGGCTAATATGAGAAAGGAAATGTCAGTTGAAGGTTAAAGTTTCTTGTTCAAATAGACAGTCAGTAGAAATGTTCTTTGTCTTTGACTGCAGTTTGTTATATCATATGCATTCAAACCAATGACTTACAATAGCTCTATGCTGCAACAATTTATTAGGATAAGGTGCTTAGACTTATCTGTTCTTACATCCTTGAGACTTGCGGTTATAAATATAGTTTATTTCAATGTTTTGGCAAATATTTAAAGCTGATGTCAAAGAAGGTGCTGCTTTCTTTTACTCTTTTCTTATGGGTCTGCTGTCATAAATGTGTGTAATGGCTAACAAATGCAACGTGGAAATGAGCAGAATGCAGGAATGTCATGTGGAGATTTGAGCAGAATGCATACTAAGGAAGACTTCCATTTTAGTCATGGAACCCAGTGACCCTTTTATTGAATCTTTTGAACACAATGATATATGGCAATAGGGACTGCTAACTAATTTACATGATAGTATTTCCATTAAGTATCAGGGAGATAAATAACATTGTGAAGAGTATGCTCATCTGCAGAAGCGGTCTTATGGTAGTCTATTCTTAAATGAGATGTAAAAGTCTGTCCTACAACACTCTAATTGGTATGCATGTGCAACCTTCGTCTTGACTAGAGTACAGAGTTTTTAAATGCTGGGGTCATTTTATGATCAAGAAAAGGCTTTGTCCAGGGTCATGGTTACCCTATATAGAAGACATTATACATTCTGCTCCATTTATTTCAGCCACATATATAGGTCAAGTAAAAGAGTAAGATCACTCAACTAGTTCAAGGGATTTGTTTGCTTATCTTTAGTTAATGAGTCCAGTGCTACATGTCTCCAAAGATTATTTACTTTTGCCAAATTATGTGGAAAGAGCTTTCCTTTAGATGAGCCTTGTAGATTTAATGGGTGGACATGAGAAATTATATGAAATGTAGTTATTCATATCACCATGGCACTTTCAGCAGAAATAGCTAGCTATAATTAGCTGCTAACTTCATTCCATCAGTGGTTATCACGTAGGTAGAATTTTACCCATACTACATCTGTGGTGTACTGCGGATAGATTTGGGACACCCATTCTGGAGATTACTAAGGTTTGACAACTGCCACCATATTATGCTAGGAGACTAGACTTTCCAGATATCTTTGGAAAAGCTAAGCACAACTTTATTGAGATTCATAAGAAATAGATTTATGAGACTCACATCTTCTGTGATACTTATAAAAGTTCCTTCAATGCCCACTTAAGGACCTGCATTAAAGACCTTTGAGAATCTATCCCCTAGGCGTTATTTCAACTTAATGGGCTATGTAAGGCTGCATCTGTTCAGTGGCAGTCAGTAAATGATCCAGCCTTACTAGACTTTAAGAAGTTCCTTGAATGTTAAAGGCTGCTTACTATTGACAGAAAGTCTGAGAATGTACTAGACAACCTACATTAATCATTCAGTAGGCTTACAAGGCAGTGTAAGTTTCAGACTAGGCAAATGGGTAACCCTTCTTCATTAAACTGGTATCAGGGGGATCAGACCAGGCAAATGGGTACCCTTCCTTAATTAACTTGGTATTAGGAGGAGAAGCACAATGCACTTCTTGTATACCCTTTCTGCCTTGCATGTGCAATTCATCTGTAGCCATCAGGGAAGGAGTCATTACATAGGTACAGACATACCCCCAACTTTATTTATCTAATGAAATCAGCTTATCTGCCCATTTCACAATGGTTGGAGTGGTACATCAGCTCAGTAAACTGAAATCACTGAGATCTTTGGGCCTGAGGATCTAAATCAACAGTTTTCCACAAAGGTCAGTATGGCTGCTGTGGAAGGCCTGTTTCTCTATTCCCTTGTAAAAAAAGGCATCCCCGCCTCATATAGACAGTTGCCCTTAGTTCTGGTTTTGAAACCATGTAAAGATCCTTAACAAGGGAGAAATTATCAGCTATTAGTCAATATCTTTGTTAAATACAGATTATGAAATTTGTATGCAGGTATGGGCAGATGAAAACCTTTCTTGCCAATGCTAATCCATTGTAATCTGGTGGGATTCGTCCATGGGAGACATACATAGAATAATGCAGTGAGTTAGTCCAGTGGCTGGCTTGTTATGAAAGAGTTTCCAGGCCACATGTGGACTAGAGGCCTATGTTTAGACAGAATGGCCTTTTATCTTCTGCATACTAAGGTAGCCTGAGGTTCTAATCATCTTCTTAAGTGAATCATATCTAGGAGTTACCACAAGGGTAAAGGAAAAACTACCCTAATTTATCATCTCTAACTGATATTTGAAGAAGCATTAAGCAAGGATGTCCTTTTGTTCCTGTTTTATTCATCTAAGCTGTGAAAGTCTTAAGAAACACCCTGGCAGTTCAGGTCCAGACCTCTGGCAAAAAGGTAAATAAGAGGGACTTTTTGCTTGTGATATAGTAATGTTATTGCAAGGCAGATCTGGTAGACACATGGGATAATTTTAGTCTTTAATGTAAGTATGATCAAATTGTTGTAATAAGGCATCAATATAATCCTGTGGACATGTTTAAGTTGCAGTTATCCTCTAAGCATGAAGCTAAAGGTGAGGTTTATTTAAAAGGAAGCCTGTCCCCTGGATCTGGGTTGATAGGGAGCCAAATATGAGTATTATACATGACATTATAGAGAGCACAATCTGACGCTAGAGAGAACAATGCTTCCCAACAGAGTATGGGACCCCTGACAGTGAAAACTGATGCTATGTTTCACGAACATACACATACTTTGGGTCATTCCATGACATATTCCACTCTAAATGATAAATAAATAGACTATAAAGATAATTTGATTTATTTTGGCCCCTACAAGCATTATGGCTTCAGTAGAAACCACTATGCAGCTAAACAGGTTTAGAGGCCTACCTTGCATTTTCTGGTAATGGGAGTCAGGGCTTGTAACTAGCATCTGGTATGCATGAGACCTAGAAGGTATTGCAAACAAAATCCCTCCTGCCTTCTGAAGTTTCAGCTGTGATTTGACAGTCTCTAAGTGTGAATACATGGCAAAGATATTGGGGAAAGGAAGTGAAACGCATGAGAACCTATTTTTATGACTTGGCTAATACCAGAGATCCTTTTTGACAAATATTGAAAAATCATGACAAGCAATGTAGACAGAAATTCAACCTAATTCAAGAGGAAATATGATTCAGTCTTAATCTGGACTTGAATTGCTGATAGTAATACTGAATGCATATAGGAACCCATAAATAATGGAATGCATCAAGTCTTCCAAGAGTAAAGACTGTAGAGAGATTGTTGAATGAGTCTATATACAGGAATGTAAACTAACCATTGTCAGAGGTTCACAACATAAAATGAGTATTAAGTAGGCCTTCATAGCTAGACATGAAGGATGACGTTCTTTAAATAAGCATATAGGAGTAGCTACCTAGGAGAGAGTCTGCCAGATATTTGGGGTCTGTTTGAAATTTATATCAAAAATAACCTGAATGTATCCTATCATACAAGGTAAAATAGACTGAAATTATACTTTGACTATGTTGAGTACTCTTGTTTTTGGTTGGTATAGTTTATTATGGGGGATGTTAACAATATATAGAACTATGTGATTATAATCTGATTTTTTTGGTGCTTTCCTTATCTCTATTCATGTTTATTCATATTTTACAGAATTATTATACCATTTTTAAATAGAGCGACTGCTACATTGTAGCAATCCATCAAATATTAACCTTTATATTATGCTATTTCTTATAACAGCATGAGGAATTAATATTGCACGACTTTGCATTTCTTTTACTAATGCCTGGAGCATACAGTCATGCATCACTTGAGATTGCCAAATTATATTGTCAGAATTAAGAATTAAGCTCAAAAGAGCATACTTATTCATATATACTTCAAGATGTATATTTTCTTACTAATTAATATTAGAAATATTATTCTTCAAAGTATGCAGATTTTTTTATCATTTACTTATTTTTTTATTATGAGATAAAGGTAAAAAGAAAGTGGAGATGATGTTTATGTTAAGGAAGCTGCTTCCACTTTGCACCTCTCCTTCTTTGCTTTTTAAGCAGATTCATTAAAAATGAATTGAGGGATTCTCTGCATCTTAATTTGGTGCAAAAGTACTTGCAAACTAGTATTGGCCCCCATTGGTGCAATTTCGTAATTGTGCATTGGTATGAGTCATGCTCATTTAACTGCTCTATTAATTTGCTTATTCATTCTTTATTTATTTTCAATTTATTTATTTTACTGTGTGACTGTGTGATGGGCTTATCACAAAAACATATTGATTTTAGACAAAGAACAAAGAAAGGACTTACACAATATATTATAGCTTGAAATAGTGCAAAACAGACAATAGAAGTGCATTTACAGCATGAAATTGTTGCAAAGCAAGGAGTGGAAGTAACTAGCAGAAGTAAAGAGAAGGTATCATTTACTGAGAAGGTGGATTCTGAGGAAATAAAGTTAGGAAATATTGAAAATATGCCAAGCGAGCTGAATTATAAACATTCAGTTAAACTAAAAGAAAAGCCCATAAATGGAGAATTCTAACCAGCAGGTTGGTGTCAAGAGATAGAAACCTTTTTTTATTATTTTTTTTTTTTAACATTTTGCTTACTGAGGTAGAGCACTAATCACATCATAACCATCTGCAGGATTATCTGGGTTATATTCAAAATAGAAACAACAAAATCAACAAATACAACCAACACTGCAACACAAAGGTAATATGAACAAGTCACAAAAATAAAGATACTATGTGCAAACTTTACATCATGTTGCGCTATATATTTTCTGATTAAAAAAGTAGACTCAACAGAACAGCAAGAAAAGAGTGAGAAGTAGGTTTAATCCTGGAAATTGTAGGTGGCAAGACAGGGTGTTTACAGGACAAAGCAAGAGATTAGTAATGATAAATGCATAGAGTCCAAGGAGACAGAGGGACTGAGAAAGGTAAAAGCTGTAAGATGACAGGGAAGAGAAGCTACATATTTACAGGAAGCAGAAGCATAGTGGCAACTAATACATAGTGGTGTTGGGGTAACATGCAAGGAAATTAATCTAGTTCAGTATAGTGTTGATTAAGGGATCTATCCTACATTCTGACATTTGCATTTGTATTTGTATTGCTCAAGCAGCTACTGTTTGAGTGGGGGGGGGTAGAATTTGGTGTAGTTAATTATGCCCAGTGAGATAATGATGAAGGAAATGCAACAGTTTTGGAGCAAATACAGAGAAACTTAAGCCATAGCTATGTAATTTAGTTGATGAGGTTTGGAGAGCAGGGCCTACTGTACCCTGACTTCTGAGGAAGTAGGGTGAGCTGTTAGTGATATGTTTCTTTGCAAATGGAGAAGGTGCACATTGGTGGAGTAATCTGAGTTGTTGGAAGCCCAGAAGTAAGTTAGATCTGTCTTGGACTGGGAGCCAGTTTGCCTTAGATAAAGTGAGACAATGATGTTCAAGGTAAAAAGATTGGCTGATGAATTGGTTAATTTTATTAGCTAAGGTCTGTAGAGCTTAAATAGTCTTTCAGCTTTTCCTGGTTAGGGGTCACCACAGTGGAACTCTGGTCCGCTAATGATTGGCAGTGAGTTTTTACAGTGCTGAGTTGCCATCCTGATGCCCAACCTTTCAAGGAAGGCACACCCATTCACACACGCACTTACCTGCATGTCTTTCAAATGTCACTTGACCATGGGGAGGACATGCAGAATCCACACAGAAGGCGCTCCAGCCAAGAATCGAACAGGAGAACCTCTTGCTGTGAGGTGACAATGCTAACCGCTGCACCACCACAGCCTACTAGCTAAGGTCTGTAGAGCTGATTTTTGTTAAAGGAAGTGACAAGCTAGGGCAATCCATAATCAAGTTGTACAAGCAGGACACCTTTCCAAATGGCTGTCCTAGCTCAAAATGAAAGCAAAATAGATATACACTGAGCCCAAAAAGATAATCACAGAAATTATAGAAAATGCAAGGCTATTGAGATGTGAAGTAATTTGTAAGAAATGTGTGCCTGAAACCAAAGACATCCAAAGTGTACCTAACATAAAGTAAGACCATTACGAAGAACAGGTTGGCAAGAAGGATATCTAAACTAGACTATATTTGTGTGCATCAGCTGTGCAGTCCAATATATGTGAGATCAAGCAAGAAAGTTATGAGATTAAGTATTCTTACACTTACATCTGACATGATACTGCTGAATGCGGGAAGAATCGTGTTTAAAGTATGCAAGTAAAAAATAAAATGACAGTTTAGCAATTGTATTAAAAAGTAATTTTGGTGGCCATGATAAAAACGTTTCACAGTCAACAATTTGTTTTCCTATACAACTCAGTTCAGTGAAATTACTGACAAATGTAGATAAAAAAACCTCAAGCAAAAGCACTTTCAACAGAATGTGTAGTGATGCTAGTAAAGATTACTCAGAAACTCTGCACAAAAGCAAAAGATCAAATGATAAAAGTAGTTTTCTGTGGAAAATGTAACAAGTGTTCATAGGATTCTTGGTAGAATGAGACATATGTAATCCCTTGTAAAGAAATGTGATATTTGTATATACCTGTAATCACTAAAGTAGAAGCCTTTGTTGCAGAAAAGAAATCTGTTTCATCCAAATTTGCAGCTAAAAGATTTTATCAACTAGAAATGGCTGCTTTCAAAGTGACTGGGGTAGACATTAGTTACACGAAAGCAAGGTAACCTCATCACATCAAGTATGACAACAAAGACTGTATAAATGAAATATAAGGATAAGGAATTTAAAGTTGGAGACCAGATGTGAATTTCGATACTCTCATCAGAGAACAAAGTTTTGACTAAAGGGCAGGGTCAATTTAGAATAATAAAAAAAGTGGGTGGCCATGGTGGTGCAGAGGTTAGCATTGCCATCTCACAGCAAGATGTTCTCCGGTTCGATCCTTGGCTGGGGTGCCTTCTGTGTGGAGTCTGCATGTCCTCCCTGTGGTCACATGGGTTTCCTCTGGGTGCTCCAGTTTCCTCCCACATCCCAAAGACATGCTGTAGGTGGATTGGACACTCTAAATTGACCCTAGGTGTGAGTGTGTGCATGTGTGTGCCTTCTGTGGAAGGTTGGGCGCCGGGCTGGCAACTCAACACTGTAAAACTCCACTGCCAATCATGAGCAGACAGGTGATCTGCTGTGGTGACCCCTAACTGAGAAAAGCCAGAAGGAGAAGAAGAAACAATGAATGAGATAAGCTACAGGATAAGATAAAATGGTAGATGAGGTCAAGAACAAACATATTTCAATGCTCTGAGTCCATGGAAGAAAGCAAAAAAATCTGCCTTTAGTTTAATTTCATAGATTAGTGAATCTAGTAAAGAAAGAGAACTGGTCTTATCCATGCAGTTCAGATAAGTGAGACCCTGTATAGGCCAAAGAAACAAGATGTAAGGAAGTTTCTATTACAAAACAAGGAAGGTTAGTTAGAAGTTCCCTGAAAAACAAATTTGATTCAAAACTAGTAATGTTATTTCAGAGGGTTAGTGTACAGCCCTACCAAATATCAGAGCCTCAGAGGAAGGCTATACAGGAAGCAGTACAGACATCTCATAAAACAGACATAGTAGAGCAGACAGTAGAGGAGTGCAAAAATCCCACAGTGCTAGTCCCAAAACGTAAGGGAGGTTGTAAGAAACAGTACTACACCATAAAAAATGACAGTCTGTAAGAATGTAAATACACACACACACACATATATATATATATATATATATATATATATATATATATATATATATTATATATATAGGTCCCCTTCTATATCCTGAAATACCAGTAACATGAAGATGAAAATCCCGAGACGACAGTCGACAGTTGCAAAACAGGAAACACCAAACCACGTAAGTTTAACCAGAGCAAGTAAACACTTGCCCAACATGGGGAATTATGCCCTTTCTCCACTGTAGTCCAATCCTGAAGTTGGTATATATAGTTAGGGTGGTGTGGGGGGCATAGCCCCTCACTAGGTGTTTTTTAGATGGTGCAGTGAGTGTTCGTTTTGGCAAGTGTTTACTTGCCCTGGTTAAACTTACGTGGTTCGGTGTTTCCTGTTTCATGATTGTCATCTCAGGATTTTTGTCCTCGTGTTTCTGGTGGTATTTTGGGATATAGAAGATAACCCTGTTTTATATATATATATATATATATATATATATGTATAGAGAGAGAGAGAGAGATAGATATAGATATAGATATATCTACTGAAAATCACTGACAGATGCAAACATTTACCAGAAGACATCAAAAACACAAATGCCAACACAACACAGCAGTATGCATGCACAGAGCATTGACCTTGGAGCATGCAAAACTAAAATTAATAATACAACAACAACAAAAACATTGTTTTTGCAGGGGGCAAGTCCCTCTTCACCCCATATGGGAGGCC
Source organism: Protopterus annectens (assembly GCF_019279795.1). NCBI lineage: Eukaryota > Metazoa > Chordata > Ceratodontiformes > Protopteridae > Protopterus > Protopterus annectens. Next base: position 213,811,798 of record NC_056734.1, read on the forward strand.
ACGCCCCAACCCTCTGCTAATTATATACACTAACTCCAAGATTGCACAAATTTACTCCTGGGGTTATGCGCATGTCCCTTCTGGACAGAGAACATTGGTATTAACTACCATAGACCCTTACCTCTGTGATCTTCACTCACTTTACCAACAACAATTGGGGCAACTTTGGATAAATATGGCTTGGCTTGTAAGGGCTCTAGGGACATTAGCCTAGTAACGTTTATGAACAATATCAGAGAAAGGGCATATTCCTCAACCTCAAGAATTGTGCAGTCTTGCATACCTGTCAACCATCTGCATAGTCAACAAAATTGTGTTAACTAAACAGATGTTGACAAAACCTAGTTTCAACCATATTTAGTTCCCCCCATAGATAGCTAGCTAGATAGATATGGGTTTTTTCCTTTTAGTCAGACACAAGATCGATGTCTGTTTGATCAACACCATTTGGTCATCTGAAACAGATGATTGACATGTGCCTTAGACTGACAATTCTCAGATAGTGGAATATTTTCTTTCCCTGGGGATTGTGCAAGTTTGGAGTTAGTATAGATAATTAGCAGGGGTTGTTGGGGCACAACCCCCCCAAAAAGGGGGTGGAGGTTGGCTTGCCCCTGCAGAAATGCTTGTTTTGGTTTTACCTGCACTGAGATAAATCCTCAAATCTTAAGTAAGTCTGTGAGAGGAGCAGAGATGATGTTGGAAAGGAGACAGGCTAGTGTTTAGGTACTGTATCCTGTATTGAAGTAGGAGCACTTGCCTTGAATGAAGAGATGCTTTTTGTGCTACATTCTGAATTAGGAGTTAGTGTTGATTTCCTATAAGTAGATGGGGAGATTTGTTAAAGAGTAGGTGCCTGAGAGGAGAATGCAGCAGTACTGCACAGGTCAGTTCTATTCGTAACATGAGTTGGTGTGGCTTGTTAGTAGTGTCTCAAATTATATGGGGAGTTTTTTTTCATAAAGTGTACCTACAAGGGGACTAAATGTCTGTAGCTGGAGGAGTTTGTCGACCTAAGATCCTAATACTAGATTAGTTCTTTGTTTCATGAGTACCCATTTGGGTTTTTCTTGGCTGAGACAGTGATTCTCAAAGAAGAGTGAGATTGTAATGAATTGGCAGATGCTTTTGGAGATTAGCTGGAGTGCTGTGATGTTTTTCTTGGGAGGTGGATGCAAAAGTAAAGAGAACTTCTTTGCCAATGGTTGATCTCGCTGGTTGTAATAGAAAGGAAGGAAACCATTTTGGCCAAGAAATGAGGAAGTTTATTTTTGCTCTCACACTGAGTATGTGAAAATGGAAGTGTAGAGATTGATTAAGCCTTAATCTGAGGTATTTCAAGGTGTTTTTTTGTTTGTATGGAATGGCTGTATAAATCAAAGATAGGTAAAGAGTCCGGTGTATGGTAAATTTTCCATGATGTTCCAGAAAGCAAAGTTCTGGTCTTAGAGAAATTGAAAAGTAGTTTATGGTTTAGGAGCCATCAGTTGATCTCACATAAGTCTGACTGGAGTCAGAATCGAATGCTTGTGTGAGAGTAACTTTATCGGTAAATGTCTATGTCATCTGTATAGTGGCTGAGTGGGACTGGATTAATCACAATGAAGTTTATTAATGGATATGGAGGAATGAAGAGAGGCAAAAATGGATCCTTGTGGTACACCATTGATAATAGGTGTAGATTCTAACTGGGAGTGTCATCTGCACTGATAATAATTTTAGTTAGTTTGTTTAAGAGAAGATAGTGGTCAATAAGGTCAAATGCCTTTGTCAGGTCTGTAAATTGGACACCTGTAAGAAGGCCTTTATCAGCATTTTGCAGAATACCTGGTTAGAGAACAAAGTGCTATCATAGTACTTCATCCAGGTCAGAATCTGTGCTGTTTGGAGGAGATCAGGTGGTACTGCTGGATGCAGTAAGATCATTAAGTGTAGACTATTTGCTGGCAAAATATTAGGCAGAGGTAGAGTGCTGTTACTTTAAGTAGGATTTTTTTCTATTAATGTGCATGTTGCTTTAAGAAAAAATCTTATTTAAAGTGACAGCACACTACCTCAGCCTAATACTTTACTAGCAAACAGTATTACGCTGAAGTAGTGTGATGTCACTTTAAGTAGGATTTTTTCTATTAATGTGCATGTTGCTTTAAGAAAAAAAAGAAGCCTTTTGTATTAGTTTGGAAAATTAAGTAATTATAGATAGATAAAAAGGGCACCAATGAAATACCAGGAAGACTGCTTGTCTTACTGAAAGGAAACTCAGTGATAAGAGCAACAGTAGCAGTTTTGGAAGATGGCATCATCCACAGTGACAGAAGATCTAGCATAGACGGCCGGAAGTTGTTCTATTTGACAACTGCTATAGAGACTTACTTTCTCAGACTATTCCCAGCCTCTTGTAGTGTGACTAATGTACTGATGTGCTATGAGTTATACCACAAGATTTTTACGTTTCCATGGAAGCACCTGCATTTGAGTTTGCTGAAAGATAATAAACTTTTTTTTGTTTGTTTTTTTAACAAAGAGTGGTGTTACAGAAGAATTAAATTTCCACAGTGTGTGTGTGTGTGTGTGTGTGTGTGTGTGTGTGTGTGTGTGTGTGTGTGTGTGTGTGTGTGTGTGTGTGTGTGTGTGTGTGTGTGTGTGTGTGCACATCAGCACATGTGTATGGCAAGTGCAATAAACACGAAATACAACCCTAGGATTCAGGAATGCTTACTGAGATGCTGAAGCCTTACCTTCATAGATTTTCACATCATGGCAAATCTGAGTGATCCAAAGACTGCACTGACACTATAGCTTTAGCATGGACATCGGTCTGGTAGGAGAAACTGCATGCAAGTTTGACAGTTGTAGGGAAAACTACTCATATACAAACACATTTGCACAATGGTTCTTGAAATTCATAAATTCCAATGCCCTGGATCAACTAATCCATAGTCCCACCAGGGGCTCCAATATCCTAGACATGGTCATTACCAACATGGGAAATCAATGCTCTACACCTATGGTCACCCCCTCATTGGTCAGGTCTGACCATAAGCTAATCACCCTTGACATTCACATCCCTCCCACACCCCCCAGTAAGGAAACCTCAGTAAAAAACGTCTCCAAAGCCAACTTCATGCTACTCAAGTCAGAAGTGACAAACGTCATGACACCCATGCAGATGGGAACTGAAAGTTTGACTGCTGAATCCTACACTAAGGCACTGTACGAGCACATCCACTCATGCATGAATCATGCCATCCCAAATAGAACAAAGACACTCTCCTCCAAAAAAAGAAGCCAATCTGTTGGTCCCCTGCCATAAACAAACTTTACAACAAAAGGAAGAAACTGTTGCAGAAAAGAGGAAAATCCCAAGATCCAGAAAACTCCCTTACCAGCCTCAGTAAGAAGCTGATATCCCTCATAAATTCCTCCAAAGCTAGTTATGAAAGCAAAAGATTCCAAAGACAACCACAAGGCATTCTATAGCTATCTCAAGAATCTAAATGGCAATGCTCAGATCTGCTCTGAATTACAACAGAAAGGCATTAAATATACTGATCCCAAGGATATTGCCAATATCCTGGCAGATCGATTCAGTGCCAACTTCACCCCCCTCTCACCCCTAAAGGGTCCATCTCAATACCGAAAGATTGCCAAATTCCAGTAATAATGGCCACACAGGTAAAAACTGCACTCTCCAAAGCTAAGAATACAGCATCCATGGAACCAGATGACATCCAGGGCTGTGTACTACATGAACTGCAAAATGAACTTGCACCTCACCTGAGTTTCATGTTTAGTCATAGCCTTACCTCAGGCTTCATGTCCACTGAGTGGTGCACAGCTACAGTTATCCCACTCCACAAGGGGGGATCTACCTTGGATCCTGGGAACTACTATCCCATCAGCCTGATAGCCTGATCTGCAAGGCCATGGAACATATTATCCTGGAACTTATAAACAAAGACATTGGCAACCTTCAAACACTGGACCCCACCCAGTTTGGGTTCATGAAGGGCCAATCATGTCTCGTGAATCTGATTTACTTCTTCAGATGAGTCTACAGAGCTGTGGATGAGCTGTGAATGAGGGTAAGGTGGTCCATACAGCCTATCAGGGACTCGCCACGGCCTTTGCCACCATCCCACACTGTGGAATCATAGATAAACTTACTAAGCTGGGCATTAATCCCTATGTTACTCGATGAGTTGCCAACTGGCTTGCTGACAGAACCCACACTGTAAAAGTAGCCGACTCCAAATCCAGCTCCAGACAAGTGACAATTGGAGTACCTCAGGGTTCAGTCCTGGGACCGCTCTTGTTTGGCATCTACTTCTCTGAAGTACAGGCCAACATTAAGGGACTCTGGCAAACAAAGTTCACTGATGACTGCAAACTGGGAGCCAATACTGAATCCCCAAATGACGTGGATATTCTACAAAAGGGCCTTACAGAAGCAGATGCTTGGTGCTAGAGCCATGGGCTCAATCTCAATGCCAAGAAATGTATAGTTATCCCCTTTGGGAAAAACATGTACCCGGAAATTACCACAGAGGTGGCAGTACACTAAACACCGAAAGTGTGATAAGAGACTTAGGGACACAGGTGGACAGTGGTCTCACCTTCGATAACCACATCGACACAACAGTCAGAACATCCTTCTATGTGGCACACCTCATCACTAAGAGCTTTTCATCCAGAAAAAAGAAGGTCATTGTCCCACTGTACTCATCCTTCATTAGACACATTATAGAATACAATGCTCCATTTGGTATGCACATCTCAAGACATCTGCAACAAGGACGCATAAATACCTCACTAAAAAAATCACAGATCTCACAGCATTAATATAATTGTATTTTTTTATTTAAATTACTAAATTGTAAACTGCTTTTTCATACTGAGGCTTGTAGTTTCTCTTTGTGGGTGTTCTTTCTATGCTTTTAAAGTGAGGTTTCTGTGTTCTGCTCAGGTGGCATAATCTTGATAGAGGCCTGTTGTCTAGGCTTGTAGTTTTGTTTGAGTTTCCTGTGCTTCTGGCAGCCATTTTCTGCTGATTGTCTTCATTATTATTGAGAGTTACAAGGACAACTGACCTTCTGTAGTATGAGTGATTGGGTAATAGCAGGGGCTGAGTAGTAATCTGATCTTCCAACTCTTCCATTCTTACTGCTATATAAACCCTGTGTCTTATAAAGGTTCTGCTGTATTGTAAGGCTATGGATTGCATTGCATAAGTGGAAATTCCTTAAGATTCCAAGAGCAGGATAAGTTATTTCTTACACTTATTTCACTGAACTGCACTTCTGAAATGCTTATAATTGTGCTATACAGTTGATCTACTATATTTTGCACTGTTATAAAGCTTTTTTTATTGTTTCACTGCATTTATGTACTGTTTTATACTGTTTTAACATTACTTAACTGTAAACTGCTTTTTCATACTGAGAGTTGTATTTTCTGTTTGTGAGCGCTCTATCCGAACTTTTCTGTGCATTTTTGTCTGTTTACAGTTAAAAGCATTCTCGAGTCTGCTCCTTGATCTGCTTAAAACTTTCATTTAGTGGCTACAGCTAGGAACTGTAATAGTGTGCATTACCATAATTGCATTTTTTTTATTGTAAACTGCTTGTTCATACTGAGGCTTGTATTTTCTCTTTGTGGGTGTTCCTTCTGTGCTTTTAAAGTAAGGTTTCTATGTTCTGCTCAGGTGGCATAATCTTGATAGAGGCCTGTTGTCTAGGCTGGTAGTTTTGTTTGAGCGCCTGTGTTTCTGGCAGCCATTTTCTGCTGATTGTCTTCATTATTATTGAGAGTAAAAAGGCCTCCTGACCTTCTGTAGTACAAGTGATTGGTTAATAGCAGGGGCTGAGTAGTAATCTGATCTTCCAACTCTTCCATTCTTACTGCTATATAAACCCTGTGCCTTATAAACGTTCTGCTTGTATTATCAGGCACTGGATTGCATTGCATAAGTGGAAATTCCTTAAGATTCCAAGAGCAGGATAAGTTATTTCTTACACTTATTTTACTGAACTGCACTCTTGAAACGCTTATAATTGTGCTATACAGTTGATCTACCATATTTTGCACTGTTATAAAGCTTTTTTAGTGTTTCACTGCATTTATGTACTGTTTTATACTGTTTTAACATTACTTAACTGTAGACTACTTTTTCATACTGAGAGTTGTATTTTCTGTTTGTGAGTGCTCTATCCGAGCTTTTCTGTGCATTTTTGTAAGTTTACAGTTAAAACCATACTCGAGTCTGCTCCTTGATCTGTTTAAAACTTTCATTTAGTGGCTACAGCTAGGAACTGTAATAGTGTGTATTGGTATAATTGCATTTTTTTAATTTAAATTACTAAATTGTAAACTGCGTTTTCATACTGAAGCTTGTATTTTCTCTTTGTGAATGCTCTTTCTATGCTTTTAAAGTGAGGTTTCTATGTTCTACTCAGGTGGCATAATCTTGATAGAGGCCTGTTGTCTAGGCTGGTAGCTTTGTTTGAGTTTCCTGTGCTTCTGGCAGCCATTTTCTGCTGATTGCCTTCATTATTATTGAGAGTAATAAGGCCTCCTGACCTTCTGTAGTACGAGTGATTGGGTAACAGAAGGGGCTGAGTAGTAATCTGATCTTCCAACTCTTCCATTCTTACTGCTATATAAACCCTGTGTCTTATAAAGGTTCTGCTTGTATTGTCAGGCTCCGGATTGCATTGCATAAGTGGAAATTCTTTAAGATTCCAAGAGCAGGATAAGTTATTTCTTACACTTAATTCACTGAACTGCACTTCTGAAACGCTTATAATTGCACTATACAGTTGATCTACTATATTCTGCACTGTTGTAAAGCTTTTTTTATTGTTTCACTTCATTTATGTACTGTTTTATACTGTTTTAACATTACTTAACTGTAAACTGCTTTTTCATACTGAGAGTTGTATTTTCTGTTTGTGAGTGCTCTATCCAAGCGTTTCTGTGCATTTTTGTCTGTTTACAGTTAAAAGCATTCTCGAGTCTGCTCCTTGATCTGTTTAAAACTTTCATTTAGTGGCTACAGCTAGGAACTGTAATAGTGTGCATTACTATAATTGCATTTTTTAATTTAAATTACTAAATTGTAAACTGCTTTTTCATACTGAAGCTTGTATTTTCTCTTTGTGAGTGTTCTTTCTATGCTTTTAAAGGGAATTTTCTGTGTTCTGCTGAGGTGGCATAATCCTGATAGAGACCTGTTGTCTAGGCTCGTTGTTTTGTTTAAGTTTTCTGTGTTTCTCGCAGCCATTTTCTGCAGATTGTCTTCATTATTATTGAGAGTAACAAGGCCTCCTGACCTTCTGTAGTATGAGTGATTGGGTAAAAACAGGGGCTGAGTAGTAATCTGATCTTCCAACTCTTCCATTCTTACTGATATATAAACCCTGTGTCATATAAAGGTTCTGCTTGTATTGTCAGGCTCTGGATTGCATTGCATAAGTGGAAATTCCTTAAGATTCCAAGAGCAGGATAAGTTATTTCTTACACTTATTTCATTGAACTGCACTTCTGAAACGCTTATAATTGTGCTATACAGTTGATCTACTATATTTTGCACTGTTATAAAGCTTTTTTTATTGTTTCACTGCATTTATGTACTGTTTTATGCTATTTTAACATTACTTAACTGTAGACTGCTTTTTCAAACTGAGAGTTGTATTTTCTGTTTGTGAGAGCTCTATCCAAGCTTTTCTGTGCATTTTTGTCTGTTTAGAGTTAAAAGCATTCTCAAGTCTGCTCCTTGATCTATTTAAAACTTTCATTTAGTGGCTACAGCTAGGAACTGTAATAGTGTGCATTACTATAATTGCATTTTTTTATTTAAATTACTAAATTGTAAACTGCTTTTTCATACTGAGGCTTGTATTTTCTCTTTGTGGGCGTTCTTTCTATGCTTTTAAAGTGAGGTTTCTGTGTTCTGCTCAGGTGGCATAATCTTGATAGAGGCCTGTTGTCTAGGCTGGTAGTTTTGTTTGAGTATCCTGTGTTTCTGGCAGCCATTTTCTGCTGATTGTCTTCATTATTATTGAGAGTAACAAGGCCTCCTGACCTTCTGTAGTACGAGTGATTGGGTAATAGCAGGGGCTGAGTATTAATCTGATCTTCCAACACTTCCATTCTTACTGCTATATAAACCCTGTGTCTTACAAAGGTTCTGCTTGCATTGTCAGGCTCTGGATTACATTGCATAAGTGATAATTCTTTAAGATTCCAAGAGCAGGATAAGTTATTTCTTACACTTAATTCACTGAACTGCACTTCTGAAACGCTTCTAATTGTGCTATAAAGTTTATCTACTTTATTTTGCACTGTTATAAAGCATTTTTTATTGTTTCACTTCATTTATGTACTGTTTTATACTGTGTTAACATTACTTAACTGTAAACTGCTTTTTCATACTGAGAGATGTATTTTCTGTTTGTGAGTGCTCTATCCAAGCTTTTCTGTGCATTTTTGTCTGTTTAGATTTAAAAGCATTCTTGAGTCTGCTCCTTGATCTATTTAAAACTTTAATTTAGTAGCTACAGCTAGGAACTGTAATAGTGTGCATTACTGTAATAGCATTTTTTTATTTAAATTACTAAATTGTAAACTGCTTTTTCATACTGAAGCTTGTATTTTCTCTTTGTGGGTGTTCTTTCTATGCTTTTAAAGTGAGGTTTCTGTGTTCTACTCAGGTGGCATAATCTTGATAGAGGCCTGTTGTCTAGGCTGGTAGTTTTGTTTGAGTTTCCTGTATTTCTGGCAGCCATTTTCTGCTGATTGTCTTCATTATTATTGAGAGTAACAAGGCCTCCTGACCTTCTGTAGTACGAGTGATTGGGTAATAGCTGGCGCTGAGTAGTAATCTGATCTTCCAACTCTCCATTCTTACTGCTATATAAACCCTGTGTCTTATAAAGGTTCTGCTTGTATTGTCATGCTCTGGATTGCATTGCATAAGTGGAAATTCCTTAAGATTCCAAGAGCAGGATAAGTTTATTCTTACACTTATTTCACTGTACTGCTCTTCTGAAATGCTTATAATTGTGCTATATAGTTGATCTACTATATTTTGCAGTGTTATAAAGCTTTTTTATTGTTTCACTGCACTTATGTGCTGTTTTATACTGTTTTAACATTACTTAACTGTAAACTGCTTTTTCATACTGAGAGTTGTATTTTCTGTTTGTGAGTGCTCTATCCAAGCGTTTCTATGCATTTTTGTCTGTTTACAGTTAAAAGCATTCTCGAGTCTGCTCCTTGATCTGTTTAAAACTTTCATTTAGTGGCTACAGCTAGGAACTGTAATAGTGTGCATTACTATAATTGCATTTTTTTAATTTAAATTACTAAATTGTAAACTGCTTTTTCATACTGAAGCTTGTATTTTCTCTTTGTGAGTGTTCTTTCTATGCTTTTAAAGGGAATTTTCTGTGTTCTGCTGAAGTGGCATAATCCTGATAGAGACCTGTTGTCTAGGCTCATTGTTTTGTTTAAGTTTTCTGTGTTTCTTGCAGCCATTTTCTGCAGATTGTCTTCATTATTATTGAGAGTAACAAGGCCTCCTGACCTTCTGTAGTATGAGTGATTGGGTAATAACAGGGGCTGAGTAGTAATCTGATCTTCCAACTCTTCCATTCTTACTGATATATAAACCCTTTGTCATATAAAGGTTCTGCTTGTATTGTCAGGCTCTGGATTGCATTGCATAAGTGGAAATTCCTTAAGATTCCAAGAGCAGGATAAGTTATTTCTTACACTTATTTCACTGAACTGCACTTCTGAAATGCTTATAATTGTGCTATACAGTTGATCTACTATATTTTGCACTGTTATAAAGCTTTTTTTATTGTTTCACTGCATTTATGTGCTGTTTTATGCTATTTTAACATTACTTAACTGTAGACTGCTTTTTCAAACTGAGAGTTGTATTTTCTGTTTGTGAGAGCTCTATCCAAGCTTTTCTGTGCATTTTTGTCTGTTTAGAGTTAAAAGCATTCTCAAGTCTGCTCCTTGATCTATTTAAAACTTTCATTTAGTGGCTACAGCTAGGAACTGTAATAGTGTGCATTACTATAATTGCATTTTTTTATTTAAATATTTCTGTTTGTAGGTGTTCTTACTTATCTTTTGTATCTGTCAGTTTGGTTCTTTAAGTAAATCTGGTCGATCAGGCTGTATGTTTATTCATTTTGCTATTGCTAAGTTTTTTTTGCTGTAGCTTTTCTATTGGTAGTACCTATTACTGACTGTTCAATGATTTTCGTTATTCTTATTGGGGGGTTTTAAAAAGGGTTTTTTTTTGGGAGGGGGTTTTTTTTTTTTTTTTTTGTGTTTTTTTTGGGCTCCCAAAAAGGGGGGGTTTTTGGCCCCAAAAAATTTTTTTTATTTTTTTTTTTTGGGGAAATTTTTAAAAAAAAGGGGGGGGCCCCCCCTGTTGGGGGTTTTTTTTTTTCCCCCTTTTTTTAAAGGCT